>NW_005198427.1:22670-39022 GCF_000372725.1 Emiliania huxleyi CCMP1516 | reverse complement strand
GGAGGTTCACGTCCCAGTCGCGACACGAAAACAAAGCGTGCTCATCCATAGTTCGTTATCTCGAGCGACCCCAGGCATTGCTGTGATCCTCTCTTCCGGGGGGGGGGGGGGGGGAGTTAGGGCGGGTTGAGGGCTGCTGCTCTGGCCCGCATCGGCGTCAGCCGAGGGCGGAGCCGCGCCTCGCTCTCGGCCGCCTCGTACAGGTGCTCTCCGGGCAGGTAGACGCCGCTCAGCAGGCCGCCGCGGCCCCGCTCCGTCTGCTGGTTGAGAGCCTCGCCGACCGAGTCGGCGCGCGGCGGAGTGGCGCACGGCGTGGCCGCGGCCGACGCGGCCGACGCGGCCGAGGCGGCCGCCGAGGCGGCTGAAGACGCGGCGCCGGCGGCGGTCCCGCTCGAGACGACGAGGATGCGCGGCCGGCCGCCGGTTGTGTGGTGGGCGGCAGCGTGGCGCGCGGTGGCGGCGTCGACGAGTGCGGCGGCCAGCGCGCCGGCGCGGCTGCGGAGGCTCGCGCGCATCGAGAGGAGCGTCTCGAGGGTGGTGGCGAGCCTAAGGTAGGAGCCCGCCAGTGTCGGGGCGTGACCAGCGGATCGTGCAGTGTGCTCGGGGCCTCGCGTGTGCTTGCGTGCGGCCCGGACAGGGGCCGTGAAAACGGCTGCAGTGCGTGTGCCCTCGAGCGCGAATACACGGGTGCGTGTCTCGCATCTGGGGCGGCGAACTCGCGCGTCTCGACGACTCGCTCGTGGGCGAGGGAGTGGGCGAGCGCGCCGAGCACCTCGTCCACGGGCAGCTCCTCGCCCGCTGACAGCGCGGGCAACTCCTCGCGCACCGCGCTCGCCGCCGCGCCTGCCGGCACGTAATCGCACACGGCGCGCAAAGCGATGGCCTTGAGCTTGACTCCGGCGAGGGTGGGCGAGAGTGACGAGGCGGTGATGACGAGCGACGCCTTGAGGTCGGCCACGCGGTCCGCGAGCGCCTAGAAAGCTCGCGGAAGGCTCGCGCTGGCGTCTGCAGCTTCTTGCGACGCGGTGTTGCGGGGGCGCCTTGGTCGAGAGCGTGGTCGGCAGGCACGCGTAGACGGCGCCCACCCGCTTCGCCGCCTGCAGCCAGACGAGCTGCGCGAGCCCGTTCGGCAGGTGAAGCACCAGCCGGTCGCCGGTCCCGACGCCCACGTCCCGGAGGACTCGCGCGGCGGCGGTCGAGCGGAGGAGGAGCTCGGAGTAGGTGATCGACTTGCGCGCGCGCTCGAGGTCGGTCGTCCGGTCTGAGGACGGCACGCCTAGTCAGCCACCGTCCACCAGTCCGCTGACTGATCCGCGAGTCCCCCACGGCCGGACTAGAGCAGGCCACGCCATACGCGACAGCCGCCGCCTGGTTGCCGTGGCCGCTCAGCACGTGCCGGTCCACCTCGTTGAAGGCGGCAGAGGTGCGGCCGCCCACGAACCAGTCGTAGCACGGCGCGGCGGACTCGTCGAGCGCGGCGCTCCACGGCCTACCGCAAGGCTCCGACAAGTCTCCGAGCCGCGGCTCCTCGAGTGGAGACGCGTCGAGCTCGGCTTCCAACTCCAACCTCCACTCCGGCCCGCGCGGCGCGGCGGGCGCGCCGCTCGCCGCGTCCCACCCGCGCCACGACCCGGCCTCTTCGTCGAGCGAGAGCCACGCGCCGCTTTGCCCGTCGAGCCAGTGCAGCCGCGAGGCGCCGACGCGGCCGTGGAAGTCGCCCGGCGACTCCGCCGCGACCGCCTCGAGGTCCGAGCGGCTGGTGAGCGGGTTGGTGACCGCGCACGCCCTCGGCGCCACCGCCGCAGCCGGGGAGGGCGAGTCGCCGCGGGCGGCGGCGGCGGCGGCGGCTGCGGCTCCGCCTCCCGCGGCGTGTGATGCCTCTGCCCCTGGTGCCTCTGCCCCTGGTGCCTCTGCCCCTGGTGCCTCTGCCCCTCGGGCGAGACGGAGGAGCTCGTCGGGGCGGGCGGAGAGGTACTGGTGGTACTCGGCCATGAGCAGCGCCGCGCCGTACGCGCCGCGAACCATGTTGTTGACGACGAGCGAGAAGCAGATGTCCCACGCCCCGTCGGCCAGCTTGACGTTGCCCACGCTCACCTGCCCGCAGCATCGCCCTCTGAGGCATCGCCCTCACGCATCGCCTCGGGAGAGAAGCTGGTCCAGCGCCGCCGGACACAGTGCAGACGCTCACCGCCATCCCGACCCACTCGCCTACACCTCGCCTACACCTCGCCTACACCTCGCCTACACCTCGCCTACTCCTCGGCCGCATCTCGGCCGCATCTCGGCCGCATCTCGGCTGCATCTCACCGCCATCCCTCCCCACTCGCCGCGCGCGGCGGGAGGGCGGCCGGGCTTTGGGGTGCCGCAGTGCGATGCCGGCCGCGGCGTGCCCACGTCGCGCATCGTGTGCAGCGGCCGCGGCGGCAGCGACGGCAGCGCACCCTCGGGCAGGTGAGAGAGCGGCGCAAACTTCTCGAACGCCGCGTAGACCTCCTCGACGCTCGACAGCGCGGCGGCGTCCCTCACGCGGACGCGCACGTCGACAAAGTGGCCGACGTGCACGCCCACGCGGTGCGCGCGCACCGAGAGCGACTCCGTCGGCACCAGCGCCGCGATCTCGTTTGCGATGTACGTCTCGGTGTTTTCTTTTGTGCCCCAGATTGGGTACACGTTCCCCTGCACGAGCTCGGGCGGGTAGAGGGCGTCGCCGCGGCCGGAGAGGGACTGGAGCGTGCATACCGAGACGTCGCGCAGGCCGAAGGCGGCGTGCAGCGCGTGCAGCGCCAGCGTCGTCCCCACGGACACGCAGTTCGGCGACTTGAAGAGCGCGGCGCCCTGCGCCATCGATCGCGGCATCTGGGTCGGGTTCACCTCGAGCACCATCAGGTTGTGCGAGCGCTTGTATGGCGAGATGGAGAAGACGGCGAAGCCGTTGGACGTCAGGATGTCCTCCACGTAGCCCACATCCGGCGCCACGCACGACACCGCCAGCCGGCAGCCCTCGTCGGCGAGCAGCTCGTCGAGGCTCGAGACGCGCACGCCGCGCAGCGCCTCTGGGAAGGGCTGTCGCGTCCAGAGCTGGTCGCCATAGTTGGCCACCAGCGCATCCTCTTTCTGCTGCCACACGTCCTCGTACAGCAGGCCCTCTGACCGCTGCGAGCCCACAATCGGCCCGAGGCAGAAGGTCGGGTGCGCCAGCAGCCGGCGGGCGAGCAGCCGTCCGACGTAGCCGGTGCCACCGATGATGGCGAGCGGCGTCCGGCCGTCGGCGGCGAACCGCGGCGGGACCACGGCACCGCCCTCGCCGACCTGCGGAGAGACCGTGCCGACCATTGGGAAACCTAAGGAAGGAGGGGTTTTCTTCTCTTAAAAACAAACCATTTGCGGGAATGTACGTTTGGGTTGTCTGTTTTCTTTCTTTTCTGCTCGTGCAGGTAAATAGGGACTCCACTGTGCTGCGAACCTGTCGCTGTCCCTTTTGTCAGTAGCAGGAGAACTAGGAGAGTGCAACCAGTAGGAGGCCCGCGCCTGCCTGCCCCTGTGCCGCCGGGTGCAACTTGTCCTATACGAGAGGGGGATCCCTGGCTGGGACCCTGTCGTGTGGGTGAACCCTGCCCAGCCCCCCTCCGTGTCGCGATGCGCTTCCCGCTCCCGTTCCCTGTGTCCCTGATCGTCCTTCCAAAATCCTGCTCGCGCAGGTGGGGACCCTGTCCTTCTCCCACCCCTTGTTTGGTTTGTCCGTTTTATTTATTGCTCGTGCAGGTGGGGACCCTGTCCTCCTCCCCCATCCCTCGTTTGGTTGTCCTGTTTTATTTCTTTCTTTCTTTTGTAACGTAAGAGCTACATACACTGAGAGAGAGAGAGGGGGCCTAGAAAACACAACCCCCTCTCCCTTTTCTCCCAGAAAGCTAAAAGTAAAACACTGAAGTTATCGAGCCGTATTTTTGCGCTAAAAGAAAGAAAACAGAGAGAGCCAAACGAGCGGAGGGATGGGGAGGAGGACAGGGTCCACACCTGCACGCGAGCAGGATTTTGGAAGGACGATCAGGGGCACAGGTGGGAGAGAAAGGGGCTCTCCTGCTCCTGACAAGGGAAGGGACACGACAGGCTCGCAGCGCGGTGCCACCTAGGGTGCCACGGTGGACTCCTTGGCGCTTGGTTGGGCTGTCCGAGGTTTGCCTCTCGCACCACGTCTGTTTTCGTTTCCTTTTTTCACAAGATTCCATTTTCCTGGGAAAACTCCGTGGAAATCGTCAAATTTTGGGCTCTGAGGACTGAGCCGAGTCTGAGGCTGGTTTGGGCCCAAAATCAGCCAAATTTTAGGCCAAATCGGCAAAATGCCGGGAATTTTGCGGAGAACCCGTGTATACCTGGAAATTACCCTGCGACCGCCTGGGTATTTTGTCGATTTTCCTCAGTTTTGCCTCCGATTTTGCCCCAGACCAGCTCTCAGACTCAAGAAGACAAGCTGCCGAGCCCAAATCACTGTGAGAGTCGTGATTTCTTGTTGGTTTATAAAAATCTCTCTCAGACTCAGGGAAACTCGCGAGTTTCCAGAATGGAGCACCAAACACCCTCTGTTTTCCCTGGAAATTTCCGGAAACGCAAAGTGCTGAGGACGATTTTTTTCTTTTTCTTTAGCCCAATGGACTCCCAACTCCACAGGCGGTTTAGTTAGTTAGTTAGGTCTCATCTCAGTCTAGCGACCTGCCTAGCTTATCACTGTTTTCGCGCTTGGGAGTCGTGTCTCGTGTGCCGGCTTTTGGATTCTCGCGCGCGCAGCGCAAGACGCACGAATTCTTAAAATACAAGCCTCTTCACAGCCTTGTTATTGAGAAGAAAATACCTCCTATGGCGCTGTGCGCTGGCCTGTGAGAGGTTGAGGTGCGAGCCCTGGAGGCCCTGGGGATGGGGGGGGACCACTACCCGCGGGCTTAGAAGGCCCGCGCGCAGGGGGGTGGGGCATTGAGACCGGTCATGAATGAGTGCGCGACACGCATGTTGCGAGCAGCGTTGTTGATGTTTTGCGCATCGCCACTGACGGCGGCGCGCGAGAGCTGTTGCGAGTTTCACAGCACTCTGGCTGGGCACGACAAGGGCGCAGACTGGCGCGCACTGGCACACACACCGGCTCCAGAAAATCCTGCGGTGCCACTTCCCATGACCGCTCCCGCGCCTTCCTTCAACGCCAAGGCGTGGATGGCCGCCAACGACCCGGGCGGGTCCTCTCGTCGGGTCGGGATGGACCAGCTCACCACCCGGCTCGAAACGCTGCAGCTCGAGCACGACGCGCTCACGGCGCTGCTCTTGGACGAGGAGCGTGCGGATGCCGCTGCCCTCAGAGAGGCCGGCACCCAGATCCCGACGCTCGACGGCCATGTGAGCACGCTGCAGAGCCGGGTGGACGCCGTCGCCGTCGGCGACGATCACGGGCTGCGTGCGCAGCGCAAGGCGCTAGTGCAGGCGTCGGCGGCCCTGAGCGAGCAGGTGCAGAAGCTTCCCGCGGCGCTGTCTGCTCGCGTCGCCACAGTGGCTGAGCGACACAGGCTCGCTGGCAACGACCACTACCGCAAGCGGCACTACGACGCCGCGATCCGCTGCTACACGGACGCGATTGCCGTCGACCGCCGCAACCCAGTCTACCTGTGCAACCGGAGCGCGTGCCACCAGGCCAAGGAGCAGTGGAGGCTGGCGGTCGCCGACGCGAGGGCGGCTGCGGCGCTGGACGTGAACTCGCCCAAGGCGTACTCCTTCCAAATCAAGTCGCTGCTCCGCCTCGGCGAGGCGAGGGAGGCGGCGCGTGTGCTGCAGGCCGCTCCGCTGGCGCTCCGCGCAGAGAACGTCGGCTCACTCTGCGCCGCCGCCGCGCTCTGCCGCGGACCCGCCCACGACACGTCCACGACGCGCGCGTAGGCGGACCTCGTCGCGCTGAGAGCGACGCTGCTCGGCGAGCTCAAGGAGCGCGGGAACGCGTGCTTCAAGGCTTCGCAGAACGACCAGGCGATCGAGCTCTACTCCCTGGCCATCGACCTCGACGGCGCCGCGTCGGCGGTCTACCTCTCGAACCGATCCGCTCTCCACCAGGCGAAGCGGATGTGGCGCGAGGCTGCGGCGGACGCGCGGCAGGCCATCCGGGCGGACCCGTGCTTCGTCAAGGCGCACCTCCACCTCGGGAAGGTGCTGCTGCAGCAGCGGCAGCTCGGCGAGGCCAGGGAGGCGGTGCAGCGCGGCATGGCCACGCTGCAAGAGGCGGGGCAGAACGCCGCGTGCGCGCCTCTGCAGGTCGGCGCAGCCCCATCCCCAGTGCCCCGGCCCCAGTGCTCCGCTGACCCGTCTCCATGTAGCGCAGGAGCTGCTGCAAGCCATCATGCAGCAGTCCGGCGGCGGCGGCGGCGGCGGCGGCGGCGGCGGCGGCGGCAGTGGCAGTGTGTGCAGCGGCGGCGAGAGCTCCGGTGCGGGCACGGGCACAGCCGCGGCGCTGCGAGAGCAGGGCAACGCGCTGTACAAGGCTGGCCAGTACGCCGAGGCGCTGCGGCTCTACTCGCAGGCGGTCGGTGCGGAGCCGAGGAACGGCGCGCTGCACGGCAACCGCGCGGCGTGCTGGATGATGCTCGGAAAGTACGAGCGGGCTGTGGCCGACTGCTCGGAGGGGCTGCGGCACGAGGCGGGCTCGGAGCTGGGCAAGCTGCGCGGCCGGCAGGCGACGGCTCTCACGCGGCTCGGCAAGCTCGACCGCGCGGCGGATGTGCTGCAGCAAGGGGCGCTGCGGGGCGGCGAGCACGCGGAGGCGCTCGGCGCGCAGCTGAGGAGCGTCAAGGGGCTGCAGGCCAGCCTCGCCGTCGGCAGGCAGGCGCTGGAGGAGGGCGCATTCGGCAAGGCGAAGCGCTGCGCGCTCGAGGTGGCTGGCGGCGGGGTGAGCGAGGACCCGGAGGTGTGGCTGCTGCTCGCGCGAGCGCACCTGTCCCTCGGAGAGCATGTCGAGGCGGCGCGCGAGGCGCAAAAGGCGATCGCGCTGGACGCGGACACGCTCGACGCGTACACGCTGCGCGCAGACGCGCTGGTCGGCATGGGGCTGGCGGAGAAGGCGATGAGGCTGCTTCGGGACGGGCTACAACGCGACCCGGACAACGAGGCGGCCGGCGGGAGCAGCGCCCGCTCGCCCGTCCCCTCGGCCGCTCACCCCAGCCGCGCCTCCGGCCCCAGGCGGCGGCGGCGGCGCTGCGACGGCTCAAGCGCAAGGCGGCCGGGCACGCGCGGGTACGCGAGGAGCTGCAGGAGGCGTTCCGTCTGCGCCGCTTCGAGGCGGCGGCCGCGCTCTGCGCCGAGGGGCTGCGCTTGGACAGCGACGACAAGAGGCTGGCCGCCGGCTTCTACGCGGACCGCGCGAAAGCGTACCAGCTCCTTGCGCGCTCGCGGGCGCGCGGCGAGACGCGACGCGAGCGCGAGGACGCGGCGGCGGCCAAGCTGGGCGGCGGCGGCGGCGGAGGGGGGGGCGGATCGCTGCGCGAGCTGGCGGCGGACGAGGCGGCGCCGCCCGAGGGCGATTCCGACCCGCGGGCCGCCGCGCCCGCCTGCTGGAGACGCTGCATCCAGGAGGCCGGCCGCGCCATCTACGCCGAGCCGACGCTCCTCGCGCCGTACTTGCTCAAGGCGGAGGCGCTGCAGGCGCTCGAGCGCTGGCGCGAGGCGCTGGCGACGATGGAGCAGTGCGTCAACTCGGAGCCGTCGCGCCGCAGCGACCAGGCCGTGCTGCAAAAGGTGGTCGAGGCGCAGTTTCTGGTCAAAAAGTCGGAGCGCGACGACCTCTACGCGTTGCTGGGCGTCACGGGCGTGGGCAGCAAGGCGTCGGAGAAGGAGGTTCGCGCGGCGTACAAGCGCGCGGCGCTCGAGTGGCACCCGGACAAGCACGCCGAAGAGTCGGCGGAGCAGAGGGCGGAGGCCGAGGCGCACTTCAAGAAGCTCGGGGAGGCGCTCGAGATCCTCACGGACCCCTTCAAGCGCAAGCTGTGGGACGAGGGCCACACCGTCGAGTCCATCGGGCAGCAGGCGCAGCAGCGGCGGCAGCAGCAGCAGCAGGGCCGCCCGCGGTGGTAGCAGAGCCGGTGAGAGTTTCTTTTTGTAAAAAGTAAGAACAGAAGGCCGCGAACCCAAGGGATGGCAGCCCATGGGCCATGGCCCGTCGAACGCGGCACTTGATTAGATTACCAAATCGATTTCATTGCGAGAGTTCTCCTCTCCGCTCTCCCGTTTCGACTGTCCGGGGGTCTCGCGAGAGTGGTTACAGCAGCGCGCCCCCGCGCCCGTGCCCCGACGCGCGCCGCGACGCGTGCACTTTGACGGCCACTCCGCCGGGGACACCTGGTTGTGTTGGTTGCCCTTAGTAAAGTGGACGTCACTAGTAGCATGTTCTCTGTAGAGTTCGTGTGTTTGCAGGATAGCGGGAGATACAAGGCGGGACACAGTTGGATGTATACTATCGAAGGTGAAGAACAGCTCGGACTGGACACCTCAGCAACGCCACTGAATTCTTTTCTTGAGGTCTTTTGCTCGCCTGGCTTCGGCCCACCCGTTCCTCGCGGTGGTCTACGGTCCCACAGCAGGACTTTGCTCGCGGCAAGTGCGCGACACGTACTGGCGCTGCGCCGCTCCCTGCCGTCTCGCGCGGCGGCCCGCTTCCTTGAGAAAAGAATTCGCCGCCTGTCGTGTGGCGCACGAGGTAGCACAGCGCGTGTAGCTGCATCGCCTGCACGCCTGCTTCGCCGTAGCAGCACGCGCGGCACTGGGACTCGCGCGCTCTGCCGTCCCGTCCCGCGGGACGCCGGCTCGCGTCGCCTCGCTGCGCGCGTGCCACCCCTCGCCGCTGGCTGCGCCTGCTGCGCACGTCCCCTGCGCAGAGTCGCCCCCTTGCTGCCTGTCGCGCGCCGCACCGTCGTGCCGACCCTTGCGCGCCTGCTGTCCCCTGCGCAGGCGGTTCTGTCTCCGTCGCCGCTGCTCGTCCGGCCGCCATGGGTTATGGAAAGGGCGCCCGGCCTATGGGCTACCGCGCCCACACGCGCGACCTCTTCTCAAAGAAGCCCAAGGACAAGGGCGGCAACCCGCCGCTCACCACCTTCTTGCGGCAGTACAAGATTGGCGACACCGTCGATGTTGTGTGCAACTCTGGCCAGCAGAAGGGCATGCCGCACAAGTTCTACCACGGCCGCACCGGCACTGTGTGGAACGTGACGCGCCGCGCCATCGGCGTCGAGGTGAACAAGGTGCACCGGCAAAAACAGCTCGTCAAGCGCATCCACGTGCGCGTCGAGCACCTGCGGCCCTCCAAGTCGCGGCTCGGCCACCTGGACCGGGTCAAGCTGAACGAGGAGAAGAAGCGCGCTGCCAAGGCGTCGGGCACGCCCTGCCCCGCCTCGGAGCTCAAGCGGCAGCCCAAGGGCCCCCGCGAGGGCTTCCTGCTCGACCTGAGCAAGACCTTCGGTGAGAAGGTCCACACGCTCACGCCCGTGCCGTATGTCTTCAAGCCGCTCGAGAAGATTGCCGTCGGCCACGCCAGCTAGGCCCGCCACTGAGAGCGCTCGGCGGGCAGGGGCGGGGCTGGCTGAACGGCGGGGCGGCGGCCTCGGTCATCACGCCACCGCCACGCACGCGCGGCGTCCGCGGCGCGGGCTGGGGGGTGCACATGGCTCTTTTCTCTATGCGCGCGTCTGTGCCAAGGGCGGTGTCTTGAAGTGTGCTGCTGGGCCCCAGCCCCCGTTCGACGAGCGCTCGTCCCCGTGGTCGGTTCGTTTTAATGTTTTGAATGCTTTTGTACGCCACGCGCGTTATTCCGCGCGGCCAACGCCAAATCGTGTGTCTCGTGAAACGAAAGGTTTGAAAAACGTGTGTGCTGTGTCTAACGTGCGCGGAGCCGGAGGTTTGTCGTGAGCGGCGCTGCAGGCGCAGCGCGCAGCCCCCCCCCCCCCCCCCGCCGGACACGACTGCAGTGCCAGTGGCCAGTGCTCGGCTCTGCACTGTGGTCTGTGTCGTCTGTGGGGGGCGCGAAGGCCGAAGCCGCGCGCCGCGCCACCGGGCACCCCACCGCCACGCGCCAGCCGCCGTTCCGAAGCTCGGAACGCCGCGGCGGGTCATCACTGTATACACTGACACCGCGCCCCTGAGGCTGAGCCCTGGCCTGTCAGGCTGTCAGGTGCTGTCAGGTCACAGGTGATCTGACGGGCTGTCGGGCAGCTGTCAGGCACTGTCAGGTGCCTCTGTCAGACCAGCTGTCAGGTGCTGTCAGTGCTGTCGGGTGCTGTCGGGTGCGTGTCTGACAGGCGAGGGGATCGGCTGTAGCTGTCGGGTGCTGTCAGAGCTGTCGGGTGCTGCTGTCAGACGCTGTCAGACGCTGTCGGAGCTGTCGGAGCTGTCAGGCTGCTGCTGCTGTCAGACGTTGGGCTGTTGCTGTCAGGTGCTGTCAGGTGGTGCTGTCGGGGTGCTGTCAGGCTCTGACACACACCAGCCACACTTATGACACTATCAAGAGGAGACCAGCAGGACTCTACTACACATACTCTCAGCGCCTCTCCTCCTACACGGCGTGATCACGCCGGCGGCGGCGGCCGCCTGGGGAGCGCATATGGCGGCGCAGGCGCAGGCGGCGGCGGCGGCACAGACGGCGGCGGCTACCCCCACCCAGACGCCGTAGGCATATGACTGTAGGGCCCCAGAAGGCTAGCTGGTAGCTTCATTTGTAGTAGCACAGCCGCCGGTGCTAGAGAGGGGTCCGCAGAGGTGGGGCGGGAGGGTTGAGAGAGAGACCCATCGGACCATCCCATGTGCCATGACTACATGGACATGGACCACACTCACATGTCTTTGCATGTAATTTTGTTATACCCTCATGGGGCACAAGAAAGAGGCTCTACGGGGTCTGTGTACGGTCTGTGCTGCTGTCGGGCTGTCAGCGCTGCTGTCAGGCCACTGTGTGCTGTCGGGCTGTCGGGCAGCTGTCAGCCCTGTCACGTTAGGGCCTGACAGCGACGGGACCCCCCTCGGCCTCGCCTGTCAGACTCTGCTGTCAGGCTGTCAGATACGTGCTGTCAGATTGTCGGAGAAAGTGCTGTCAGCGCTGTCAGGCTGTCGGGCACTGTCAGGCGCTGTCCGGGGTTTGCTGTCAGGCTGTCAGACCAAGGCTCAGGACACCGTTTCGTTGCTCGTTGGACGTTGCGTAACTTTGCGTGATGCGTCGCACGATTTCGGGGCCGTCGTATCGGCGATGGCACGCGTGTATGCCAGCCTGCGGCTCTTGAGCGTCGCGGCCCCTACTCTGGCGTGCACAAACGTGCTCGTGACTCAGGAGGCCTCCGCCTCGGGCAACATCCTCCTCGGCTACAACGACGACTCCTCAAACCGCTACGCTGCCATCACCCGCTTCCCAGCGCAGCCCGGCGAGGAGGGCAGGCAGCGACCCATTTACTTGTACGACAACGGCAACTTCTCTGGGTACATCCCCGACGAGAAACCAACTTACAATGTCATCTCCAACTCCAACGAGTGGGTGCGGTGCCAGCACTCTTGAGTATCGACCGATCCCTTTCCAACCCTTCACGCTGAGCTTTGAACCGTGTGCCTCAGGGAGTGGTCATCGCCGAGACGACTCACGGTGGGCTTAGTCTGCTTGACACCGACCTGAAGACGCAAAACGACGGCGTCGGCCATACTATGGATTACGGCTCTCTCATATACACCGCGCTCCAGCGCAGCAGGACGGCCCGGGATGCGATCGGTGTCATCACGAGTCTCACCCAGAAGTACGGGTACTCCTCCGCGATGGAGGGCTTCTCCATCACAGACGGCGTCGAGATTTGGTTCGTGTCGGCCTGCAGCCCTGCACCCCCACCCCCACGCTGCGCCCCTGAAACGCTGATCCGCGCCTCCAGGATCCTCGAGATGATTGGCAAGGGCGAGATCGAGAAGGGCACCCTATGGCTCGCCAAGCGGCTCCCTCCCGGGACCATCTACGCACACGCGAACCAGGCGCGGCTCGGCGAGATCCGTTCGCCGACAGGGTACGAGGGCAACCCAAAAAAACTCAAGTACAAAAACTGTCATTCGAACGAAGAAGGTGAATTGGAATGTTCCGAGATGTATTCCGAGGTGGGACATTGGTACAAGAATGGCTGCCTGCGCTTTGTCTTTTCGAATCAAGGAGGGTTCGCCCATGGTCCACCTTTGGTGGAGGATCTGGCGACTGCCTCTGGCGACCCCTTTGATGGCAAGATGACTTACTCGGCCCCGGGG
Organism: Emiliania huxleyi CCMP1516; assembly: GCF_000372725.1. Lineage (NCBI taxonomy): Eukaryota > Haptophyta > Isochrysidales > Noelaerhabdaceae > Emiliania > Emiliania huxleyi. The sequence goes on along the minus strand of NW_005198427.1, from coordinate 26,746 downwards.
TCGAAGACATACGATTATGTGCTGGACCCTGACCTCGACTGCATGGTTTCGAGCAACGCAGGGGACGGGACCAGATTTGACGCAGCAAAAAGGAATCTGGACCCAGAGGAATTCGCGCTCGAACAGGGCCTTTACGACCCCAAGGACGGCCCCTTCTCGTTCTCCGACGTCTTCTGCCCGGTGGACTTTGGTGGGGCGCGCTACTGCGAGGCGCGAGCCCCTGTCCGCTTCCTTCCTCCTCCCTTGCCGCGCGCCATCCAAGCCCGTCAGGTCCCTGTCGCAGGCACGCGTGTGGAACATATTCTCGAAGGTCGCTCACCCTGACGATTTCGACTCCGCCGCCTACCTCGGCTACGCGAAAGGCTACGATCTCGCCAACCGGATGCCCGAATTCGTGCGCGTCAAGAAGCCAATCTCGCGGCTGGACGTGCATGACCTGCTCAGCCTCACGTACGAGGGTACCTGGCTCGACCCGGCGGTCGACATCGGCGCCGGTGCGGCAATCACACGCCTGCAGCAGTCCCGGCCACGCCTTTCGCAACAACCTGTTTTGCGTCCCGAGGGAAGCCTGCGACACCCGCCGCAGGTATCTTCCGCACCCCGCAGCGGCTTGGCGCGGGGCTCTCTTGGACGTCTGAGGGCGAGTCGTACATCAACGAGCGACCCGTCGGCACCTTTTACACGGCGTGGCACTTCGTCTCTGAGGTGCGCAACTCGAAGCGGTGCCAGGTGTCTGCGCCGCGCAGCGCCGGAGCGCCTTCGCAGTCTCCTTGCCCAAACCACTGATCCCGCGCCAGGCCCTTGAGCAACCTGATTGGGACGTCGTAATGGACTTCATGAAAGGTTACGTCGACGGCGTCCTCGCACCGATCAAGGCAGCACATGGACATGCCCCCCCGCCCTCCCCCGCCCCCCCTCTCACCACCACACCACCAACACCAACTCCACCACACCAGCTGGTCCTGCATCCTTCCAGGGACAGGAAGCGATGCCTGCGCCGTGGGACACGCCAACGAATTCCCGCTACGCAGGGGCGGACTGCTTCCCGCCCAAGATGAGGTCTGTCACGTGGTGGGGCGCCAAGCAGCACAAGTGGTGAGGGCGGCTGGCCGACAAATATATTGTAATATGCCACAGGGGGTCAAAGATGGAGGCGCTGCTCCTCTAGGTCGCCAAAGATCCCACTCTACGGCGGCGCAACAAAGGTGGCGCTGTCGCACGACGACGGCAATTGCAGCGCGAGGGCGTCATGCCGCGCCTACTTCAACTATCCCGGCGCGCCGCACGCCCCTCTCCCTCCCCTCCGGCTCGACAAATTGACCTGACGCCCCAGCCCTTCCCCGCCCCTTGAGGCTCGGAGATCAAGTACGCACCCGACTCGATACACTGGAAGGTCACTGCGGTTAGCAGAGCCGGACTGCTCGCTGGAGGAGGGCAACGGCCGGTGCGACCTCACATCACGTGAATAGGTGAGCAACTTGGTCTACTCGATGCAGAGTCACGTGAGCGAGGACGTGCTGGATGCGCGCAAGAAGTTCAACGACTATGCCGAGGGGATGCTGAAATCGATGGATGAGAAGTTTGTGGCCATGACCGAGGAAGAGGCGCAGACGCACATGGACAAGGCCACCATCGACATGGGCGCGATGGCGGTCGATTACTGGGATTATCTGTGGCAGACCTTGCTCGCTGCGTACGCCGACGGCTACACGCGGCTGCCGGGCAAGGAGGGCGACGAGGGCTACAATTATCTCTTTGAGGGCACCAAGAAGGCGTCTGAGGCCGACGAGGCCTGGAAGAAGGCGGTCGTGGCGGACACTGGGATGAAATACCGTCAGCCAGGAGGGTCGTGTGCCGAGTTCGATCCAGACGGCAAATGCCTCTCGACGTCGCGCGGCGTCAAGAAGGGTGGGCCTGTCGTCCCAGCCTCCAAGCGGCACGGCGTCTCACCGTAGACGCGGCCTTAGCTAGTGTGAAGCTTGGGGCTGGCGACGCACGGTCGACGGACGGGGCCTCGGTTCACGGTCGGGAAATGGGACAACTGTGCAGAGAGAGCTGGAAGAGTGAGTGTGGGACGTGATCTCCCCCAGCTCGCGCGGCGCGGTCGCGCCAGGGTCGCGCGCGCAAGGGCCTTGACGCTTCAGGCGAGAGGCACACTCCACAATTGATTGTGAGCGGAAACAGCTGTGACCTGGTGTGTGTGAGTCTCGTGTGTGTGTCGTCGCTGTGACTGTAATCTGTATGTGGCGACTGGCGTCGTCCCAACACTCAGTCCCATGCGCGAGCCATGACCCATGTCCATGCCTATGTCTCAGATCTCAGATGTCTTATGTGGATATGCCTTAATAGCGATTGTAGATTGTAGTGTCAACTGTGTTGTAATAAAGGGGAAAGACCCCCTCAGTTGACCCCAGGGGCTGTGCGCCAGGCCCTCCTGCTCGGCTCCAGCCAGTAGACAAGTCTTGTCATCAACAGAGTAGATGGATCTGACCTCGGGGCCGAGATGTGACCAAGCGCTGGTAGCGTGGTTTGACCTCACACCCATGGTCTCACAGTGTGCCGGCAGTCGCCGAGCAGTGTCGCTCACACAAGCCGCAGAGCACAAGTGACTGAGGGCCAGTGAGGGCGAGCCCATCGCTGTGACAGCTGGTGGCAGCCGCACAGTGGGCTGTGCCAACTGTGCAGAGCGTGTGAGCAGCAGAGAAGCTGCTCTCCAGGCTTCTGTCGCAAAGAGCTGCATGCCACCGAAGGCGCTGTCGAGGTTCGCCGAGCGCGGCGCATGTTGGGGGAAGCCGCCACCGACGAGCGCGTTGGACGTTTCACTCCGGACAAAGACGGGTACACGCACACGAGCCGCGGTCGTGTACCCGTCTTAGCGGCGAGGCGCGGGAACGTCTGTGGCGAGGTGGGTCGCGTCCCCCGATTTCCGTCAACTCACGGTCCTTCCCCCGTACTGACGTATCCAGCCCCTTGTGGAGTGTGAAGTCCCTTCGTAGCCCTCCGGTCTACTACTGAAGATCCGCAGGACTGGAGCGAAAAAAAAGCAAGCGAGTGCCCCGTATCTTCGCGCCCAACTTGACGTTGAACGCCACACCAAAAGACCACATCCCGCCCGGCACTCCCTTCTCAACCCTTCGTCCCCCCATTGTGCTAGCTACTGACGTATACCGTGATCTCAGCGCCATACCTCCCCTTCAGGCCTCGACAGGGACGGGCATGTCTGCGAGCGCCGCCTCGAGCTGCGCCATGCGCGCGTCGAGCGGCACGCTCTCGCACTTGGCGCCGTCGGGCGCGAGGGCGAGGAGCTGCAGCTGCGCGCCCACGTCGGGCCCCGCCATGCGACCCGTGACGGCGAGGCGGAGCGGCATGAAGAGGCTCTTCCCCTTGAGGCCGAGCTCCTTGCCGAACGACTTGACGGCGCTCTTCCACTCCGCCTCGAAGTCGGGCGAGGCGCCGTCGGGGAGGACGCCCTCGCGGTGCGCCGCGACGAGCGCGCCGCCCACCCGGCGCAGCTCGTCGGCCAGCTTCTGCGCGCCGCTGGAAGCGAGCGAGTCCGCGAGCGGGTAGGCGAGCGCGTCGCGCACGAGCGGCGAGGCGTCGTTGACGAGCTGCGAGGGCGGCGGGTAGAGCGTGAGGGCCGGATGGAGCGAGGGCGAGGGGTGGCAGGAGAGGGGGGGCGGGGGGGCGTGGTCTTCGCGAGGGCGAGAGGCGCGAGGGCGAGGGAGTGAGGGTGCGAGAGTGAGGGGTGCGAGAGTGGGCGCGCCTCGATCTTCTCGGCGACCATCCGCGAGGCGGAGAGCGAGAAGGGCGAGTCCGCCGCCATCGCGACGCCCGCCTCGGCGAGGTGGCGCCCGACAAGCGCGGCGCGCTCCTCCTCGGCCAGCGCGCGCAGGTGCTGGCCGTTGATCCAGTTGAGCTTCTTGAGGTCAAAGACCTGCGGGCGGGGAGGGGAGGGGAGGGCGGGTGTCGCGCAGTGCGGTCGCAGCACCTCGAGGCCTGACGCAGCCGAGATGATGCAGCCAGGGCGAGACACGGGGGCGATGCGGCCGAGGGCCTGGCCCTTCGGGCGCGGGTTG
>NW_005198427.1:5618-22492 GCF_000372725.1 Emiliania huxleyi CCMP1516 | reverse complement strand
GGGGGAGGGGGAGGGGAGGAGGGGAGGGGAGGGAGGTGTCTGCGCGCCGAGGCAGCTCCGTGCCGCTTGGAGAGCTTGGAGCGGTCCTCGCCTAATCACTCCACGTGACTGGTGAGCTCGCAGCTGGCCGCCCGGGAGAGCTCGGGCCGGCCCCTCGCCGAGGACGAGGGAGAGGTGGGCGAAACGCGGCAGCGGGAAGCCGAGCGCCTCGAGGATGAGGACCTGGCGAACCTGCTCGGGGGAGCGAGGGTGGGGAGAGGGTGGGGAGAGGGTGGGGAGAGGGTGGGGAGAGGGTGGGGAGAGGGTGGGGAGAGGGTGGGGAGAGGGTGGGAGAGGGTGGGGAGGAGCAACCGGGGCGGCACCGTGTTTGTCAGGTGCTCCTCGGCTCTATCTCGACTCGATCTCGACTGCATCTCGGCTGCATCTCGGCTGCATCTCGGCTGCATCTCGCACCGTGTTTGTCAGGTGCTCCTCGGCTCGGATGACAGTCGAGACCTTCATGTCGGCGTCGTCGACGGCGACGCAAAAGTTGTACACCGGCATCCCCCCGCTGCGCAGCAGGATGAAGTCTCCCACCGTCGCCTGCACGTCCCACTCCACCCGGCCGCGCACCGCGTCCTCGATCCCGACCACCTTCCCGTCTGGGACGCGGAAGCGGACGGTGTACGGCTCGCCCGCGTCGAGCCGGCGCTGCACCTCGGCCGGGTCCGCGTCGCGCCACGTCCCATCGTACTGCGGGTTCTCGCCCGCCGCCTCCGCTGCCGCCCGCTTCGCATCGAGCTCCTCCGGCGTGCAAAAGCAGCGGTACGCGGCGCCCGAGTCGAGGAGCTTCTGCGCGAGCTCCTGGTAGAGGCCGCCCTGCATCCGCTCGGACTGGCGGTACGGCCCGTGCGGCCCGCCCGCCGTCGGGCCCTCGTCGTGCACCAGCCCCAGCCACGCGAGGTCAGCCAGCACCTCGTCCTCTGACTCGCGCGTCGAGCGGGCGGTGTCCGTGTCCTCGACGCGGAGGAGGAACTGGCCGCCATTCTGCCGCGCCCACAGCCACGAATAGAGCGCGGTCCTCGCGCCGCCGACGTGCAGCGACCCCGTCGGAGACGGCGCGAAGCGCGTGCGTGCACCCGGCTCCGAGCCGGCTGCGGCGCACATGCGAGAGCCGCGTCCGCGCGCGAGGCCGCGGACGGCGGCGGCCGCCGGGCCGCGCGGCAGCGCACCGCGCGCGACGCCGTACCCGAGCGTCGAGAGTAGCGTCACCATCCACATCGGACAGCGGCGAAGGGAGAGGCGCAGCTGGAGAGGCGGCGAGGTGCTTATTGCGCTTTGCGCAAAACGAGAAACGCGCCAATACCCTACCTCACCTCACCCCACCCTACCACCACTTACCTCACCGGCGGCCAAGGAGTCTATCTCCCCCATATCTCCCATCTCTCCCCATATCTCGACTGCAGGGTGCAGGCGGCCAAGGAGTCGACGCGAGGCCGGCTCCGCGAGAAGATAGGCACGATGAAGTGTTCTTGAAGAAGGGCACCTTCGCAGGCGATGACCATCTCGCTCGAGTCATACCTCCCCCATATCTCCCCTATATCTCCCCATATCTCCCCATATCTCGTCGCAGGCGATGAACATCTCGCTCGAGGGGCGAGGCCTCGACCGGCTGTAGCCGCTCGGCCAAGCCCCCCCCCCCCCCCTCCCATGCTCCGCCTCGGGGTCCTCCTCGCCCCACGATCCGCGCAGCGAGAGGCCACGCCAGTCACCAGTCATGTCCCCGTTCTCTCTTCTCTATGCTCTCGCTGCGAGCTGGCCGACTGTGCGGCAGCTCTGCAGCTCTCCCTGCGCGAGCCTCAGCCTGCCCCCTGCGGCTGCGCGAGCCGCGACGCAGCACGCCCAGACGGAGACGCACACCTGGGTCACCTCTCAGGCGGCTCCCCACGTCTGGGGGGGCGACCCCCCCATCTTTGTTTACCGAATGCGTCTCTGGATTAGAGTGCGTCTAGTAGGCCTCCTACTTAGACGCTCGCTGTCCTCGGTATGCTCGAGCATCCTAAGATGCGCGAGTCTATATTAGTTGCTCCGCGCATCCCGAATTGCTCGCGGCATCTCCGATTGGCGTTGCTGTCTCAAAAGACGCGCCGTGCATACTGTGAACAGCGCGTGTCTCAGAAGACGCGCGCATATTTTGAACAGCGTGTGGATCTCAAGAAATACACGCACGTATAAAAACAAAAAAGAAAACGAAAACGCGGTGTGGCGAGCGCTGCGCGGCGGGCCGTGCCCCCGGCTGTGCGCCGCGGCTGCTGCGCTACTACTCGCACAGCCGCGGCGCGCCCACCCGAGCACTCGTGGGTGGGCGCCCTATAGCCTCTCCGCGCAACGTGCTGGGGCACGGACAGCGGCTCTCACGTGTGGCAGCGGCAGCAGGCCCACCGCTGCACCGACTCACACTGAACAGCACGCACAGGACACAGTCACAGAACACTGCCCCTGACGCCACTCACGGCCACGGGCTACTCAGACTTGGACACAGGCACCTCGCTTAGCACTCCGTGCACGTGGCTGCCGGTTGCCGTCACCAGCGCCGCTTCCTGCCCAGATCAAACACCTGCGACGTGGCGGAGGCGATGAGCGGCCCGCGGTCGCCGTGAGAGCGCGCGTGGTGGGCGACGGCTCACCGATCGAGCGGAAGCGGTCACGCTGTGGGGGCGGCGGAAGCGGTCACGCTGTGGGGGCGGCGGCGAGGCGGGCAAGCCACCCGCAGATCCCCAGAAGGACGCCGTCGCGAGGTCGAGGGCGGGCGGCGGGGGCGGCGAGAGCGAGGCGCGAGGCGCGAGGCGGTGTTGGCGGCGGCGGTGGCGCGGGCGGCGGCGGTCACGGAGCGGGGGCGAGAGGGTGGTGGCGAGCAAGACACCCGTGCGCGCTGCGCGGTCGCCGTTCTGACTCACATGCCTGCGGACAGCGCCGACGGGTGGTGAGGAGGGCGGCGAGCCGGCGGGCACGGTGTGCGCGCGGTCGCCGCGCGCTGGTGGGCGACAGCTCACCGAGCGAGGAGCGAGGAGCAGGAGCGAGTCGGGATGCCCGGTCCCTCAAATCGCCAAGTCAAACAAGAAAAACCGCGCGGCTGGCCGACTCTCGGAAGTACGCTGTCTTCCGTGTCTAGGCGCACGCCCACGCCCTCAGCCTCGAACTGGCCCCGCTACCTGCCGCGCAAACTGGTTGGTGGGGGGGGGAGGCGGCGTCGCCGTCGGATCGTCGTAAGCAGTGCATGCAACTTTGGTCTTTGCGCCCAGAGCTCGTGGCGCGAGCAGATGCATGCGCGGTGCTGAGAACCTGGTTCTCCAGGAGGGGCAGGCCGCGAGGAGAGACCTCACACGAGCACTCAAGGCAGGGCCCCCAGGGGGTGCCGAGAGATCACACCGCCTTTTCGTGCTCCCTGGCTCCCTGCTCCCCCCTCGGTGCCCGGTGCACCCGACACACGGTGTCTCCTGAGACGCTTCCCTGTCCAAGTATAGTAAAATGTGATCTAGTATGCAAGTGCCATCTCAGAACAGCTGTGCATCTATAGATGCTTGTGGCGTCTAAGATGGAACGCGTAACAAAAGACACGGCGCGGCTATCTCCAGGACAGCCATCGCATCCTAGAATGCCCTGTGTACCCGAGACACATGGTATCTTTGAGATGAAAAGTGCGTCCTAGAATGCGTTTTTGCATTCTAGGACGCATCGGTAAACAAAGATGGGGGGGTCGCCCCCCCAGACGCCACCCTCCCCTCCCCTCGCGGGCGGCGCGGCCCTGCGGCCTGCACTCTCCGCAGCTCACGAGTCTTACAGAAACAACTCGTGTAAAATATGAACACATCCGAACACACCGATAGGATCACCCCCCTCCGAGAACTATAAATCACACCTGGCCGGACACCGTGGCGCACACCACTTGCGACTTCGTGGTGGTTGCTTGTGCTCCAGCGCGGCGTCGGAGTTGGAGCCCAGCGCGCGGCGCATCGCAGATCGCACGTCTTCGCGCGACGCGGCCGCCGCCGTCACTTCACACCAGCTGCATGGCCGGCGCCCCGGCCGTGGCCGCATCTGGCTTGCTGGCGCGCGAGCGGCGCAAGAGTCCGAAGGCCAAGAAGATGGCGGCAAAGGCGCCTATCACGGTGCACTCGCGGCTGGTACTGTTGGTGGTGCGTGGAGCCTCGGCTCGACGGTGTGTACTGGCGGCACCGGTTGCGGCGAAGACGCCGGCGTGGGTTGCGACCAGCTCGCCGGCCTCGTCCTACAGTGCGTAGGTACATTCACGCAGGGCGGGGAGGGGGGGCGGTGGAGAGGGCGCACAATCTTTCGAAGGTAGTAGCGGGATGGCTTGCACTGGCTATACCAGGCGCTGTCTGCAGTACAGACGGAGCCAGCTTCACAACAGGTGGCGCCAGTCCAGGAGTTGCCGCCGCACTGCGCCCAAGTATGCTGACAGATGGTAGGGCCGCCAGGAGCAGGGTGAGGTGTGGCCCACCAGTCGCCCGAGTGGTGGTTGCCGCCAGCGGTTCCGCAGCCACCCCAGCTGCACCCTTGCGCCTGCCAGTCGCCCGTGTGGTGGTTGCCCTCGATCTTTCCGTTCACCCCTTCAGCCTTGTATTGGCCCGTGTACTTGTTGGCGGTGTAGGAGCCCTGGTGGTTGCTCGCAGTGGTCTGGCCGGTCCATTTGTTCGTAGTGATCTTTCCGCCCTTATAGTCGGTTAGCGTAGTGGTGCCGGTCAGGTGGTTAGTGTGTGCGCAGCCCCGCCAGTCGCATCCCCCCGTTACCCACTTCTCGGTCGGCGGTGCCGCTTCTCCCGCAGCCTTCTCTGTCGGCGGTATGGGCTGCGCGGAGACCGCCGCCTCCGTCGCCTTCTCAACCAGCGGGGCGGGCTGCGTGAGCACAGTGAGGACGAGCGGGACCAGCATGACGCGCCGGGCCCAAAGCTCGGTGTGAGGGCGGGGGGGGGCTGGGGGTCGCCGTATTCGGAGCGGTTTCTTTTTCATTCGAGCCTCTCTGATGGTTGTGTAAGTTCTTTGTGTGGCATCCGAGCGCGTCATGTTGACCCCAGCCGTGGTCACCAAGAACAGCACGACTGGCTATCAGGCCGCCGAAACTTTGTTCCGCATGCTCGGGTCCACACCCGTCTTTTCTCCACCGTCAGGCCCTCGCGCCTGACTGGCCCTCGGCGGGCGGGCCCACGAGGACCCTGCCAGTAGCCTTGGGCTTAATCTTCATTGCCGCTGGTCGCCGTCTCGCTCAGAATGCGCACGACTTCCGTGAATTCGGGCCTACGGGCACGTGCACAAGCCGGTTAGCCGCACACGTCGACCTCACACCCACCTGGGGGGTGCCGCCCTCCCGTTCATGAGCCCAACAACACGAGATCCAGGAGGACTCGTACCTATTGGACATCCGGAAGGCCCTCGCCGCAGCCTCCACACCCGCCACCCCCTTACCCGCCACCCCCTTACCCGCCACTGCCCTCCGCCCCCCCGCCCCCTTTGCCGTTCCCCGCCCTCGCCGCCGCCTCCCTCTCGCCCTAGCTCTCGCCGCCACCCCCTTCGCCGCCCCCGCCCTCGCCGCAGGTGGACGGAGACGTGCTGCCCTTCATGGACGTGTGTTCGCTATTGTTAAGCGAACTGAAGCTGTAGCGGGGACGCCGTATCGTGGGGGCTGCCTCTCTCACTGTGTCTCTCACTGACTCTGTGTCTGGGCTTGGCAACTGCGAATCGTAGCATGTGTACTCTGCCTTTAAAAATCGAACCTCACTACAGAGCCAGGTTGGTGCAAAAAGAAATCGCGGCGAACTCAGCAGCACACCAGGTCATGTGTGTATATGCCCGCCTCGCGCTCCCGCGCCAACGCCGCGCGCCGCACGCCACCGCCGCCATCTGCTGACAGCGCGCCCGGCGAAGTCCCAAAGAACGTCCTGAATGCGGCTACGGACGGCCGCGTGGGACCGGTGCGACTGTGGCTGAATGACGGCGGGAAAGCCGACACTCTCGCTGATCGACCCTGTGAGGTCAGCAGCCGTCCGGTTCCATACACCCTGCTGATGCTCGCCGCACAGAACGGGCACGTGCAGATTGTCGAGCTCCTCCTGAAGCGTGGCGCACACATCAACCTGCAGAACAGTCGCGGCAACACTGCGCTCACCTCTGCCGCCAACCACGGCCGCGAGCGAATGGTGGACGTGCTGCTGCAGCACGGAGCGGAGATGAACCCACAGGACTCCGCCTGGGCGGCGCTGGCAGCGGCTGCCCAGGGCGGCAAAGAGCGGGTTCTCGATCTTCTGCTGCGGCGTGGCGCGGAGATCGACCTGCAGAACAAGATAAACGGTGGCACCGCACTGATGCACGGTGCCTGCTTCAACCGCCCCGCCGTCGTGCTCCGCTTGCTGCGGGCGGGCGCAGACATGGCGTTGCGCGATGTGTTCGGCAAGACGGCGCTGCAGTGGGCCAAGGTGAAGGGCCGCGCCGAGTGCGTCCAGGCCTTCAAGACGTACCTCGGGGAGGTGGCGGCGCGCCGGAGCAAGGCGCCGTCGGCCGAGGCAGGAGGCGCAGGCGCGGCGGTGGGTGCGAGTGCCGCGGCCTCTGCTCCGAGCGGTAAGGGCGGCGCGGAGGTCGAGCTAAACGGCGGTGCGGTGCCAGAGGAGGTTGTGGACGCGGCTGACGACGGCGACGAGGAGCCGGTGCTGGCGTGGCTCGACGGCGGCGGGCGGGTGAACGCGGCGTTCGAGTACGTCTTTTCGGACGGCCCTGAGAGCGGCGTGACGCTGCTGATGCTCGCGATGGAACATGGCCACGAGGGGCTGGCCGAGGCGCTGCTCCAGCGCGGTGCGGATCTCTCGTTGCAGACCAGCGTTGGCGCCACCGCGCTGATTCTCGCCGCCGCGAATGGCCGCGAGAAGCTGGTCGAGCTGGCATTGCGGCACGGCACGGCGCTCGACCTTCAGGCCAACACTGGCGGCACAGCACTGCTTTTTGCCGCCAGCAATGGCTACGAGAAAGCGGTCGACACGCTGATCAGGCACGGCGCGGCGATCGACCAGCAAACTACTCTCCGCAGCACCGCGCTGATGGCCGCCGCCGCTTGCGGCCACGAGAAAGTGGTCGACTCACTGATCCGGCACGGCGCGGCGATCGACCTTCAGTGCAACAACGGCGACACCGCACTGATTCGGGCCGCTTTCTTCGGCCACCCCGCCGCCCTCCTCTGCTTGCTGCGGGCGGGCGCGGATCCGAAGCTGTGCACTACGGATGGCTGGACAGCGCTGCAGCTTGCCAAGAAGCAGGGCCGCGCCGAGTGCGTGCGCGCCCTCGAGGAGCATGCGGCGGCGGAGAAGGCGGCGGAGAAGGCGGCGGCGGAGGCGGCGTGGGCCGCAGGAGCGGCGGAGAGGGCGGCGCAGAGGGCGGCGGAGGAGAAGGAGGCGGCGCGGCACGCCGAGGAGCTGCTGGCGGAGGTCGAGGCGGAGAAGCGCGCCAAGGGGAAGAAGGGCAAGAAGAAGAAGAAGGGCGGCAGGGCGGGCGGGGCGGGGCCGTCGCAGGAGCCCGAGGAGGGTGCCGAGGCGCCGTCGGAGGCAGACGCAGTCGAGGCGGCTAAGAAGGCCGAGGAGGCGAGGCTTCTCCAGCTTCTCGCGGCGCTCACCGAGGAGAGGATGCGGCTCGGCATCACGGCGGAGAGCCAGGCGGCGGCGTCGGCAGAGGTGGCCGAGGCGGCTCGCTTGGACGCTGAGGCGGACGAGGCGGAGGAGGAGGCGGAGGAGGAGGAAGAGGCCGAGGCGGCGGCTGAGGCGACGGAGGCTGTGGCCAAGGCTGCACGGGCGGAGGCCAGGGCGGCGCTGGAGGAGGCCACCACAGCGCTGGCGAGGAGGGAGACGGCGCTCGAGGAGGCGGCGGCCGCGACAGAGGCGAGGCGTGCTGCTGCGGCCGCTGCGAGGGCCAGGGCGACCGCCGCCAGGATGGCAGCGGAGGCGGCCCAGCGCTCATAGCGCGAGCTGCTCAGAAGAAGCGCGTGGCCACCACCCTGCGGACTCTCTCTGGGTGGAGCTTGGGAGCTTCCGTCGAGGACACGCTCGCCGGAGGGTCATCATGCACCGCTTAGATGTGTGGTTGTGTGCTGGGGTGTTGTGGGGCGAACTACGCGGCGCGGACCGCGGTGCGCCGGTGCCGCGGGAGGAAAGAGCCGGGCACTGTGAGCCGCGCCGCCCGCCCGCCGCGCGCGGGGCCGGCCGGGGGCGAGGGAACGTACCGCTTTTTCTTGGATAGGTGGGCATGAACTACTTACTATATTCACACCACCTATGCTGAAACAAACAAAGAACGAAGGTCAAAGTCAAAAAAAAGTGTGTGTGTATCGCGCGCGCCTTGCGGGGGGGGCGCGGAAAAGAGGAACCTCTTAGCGCCACCGCAAAGAAACATTAAACAAACCAGCTGAAGCTCTGCTCTACTTCGATGCGCCGACTTCCGGCCGCCCCGGCCTTTTGCACGGCCGGAAGCATGTCGAGGTACTGCTTGTGCGTCCTCATAACAGGCGCTGTCGCAGCGACTTTCGACCAGTGCGTCACCGACCGTGCGTCCGGCGTCACCACCTGCGAGCGGGCCGTTCACGATGCGCCTGGGTGCACGGAGATCTTCATCTGTGCCGTCGCAGCGCCAAAGCGATCAGTATGCGAGAGCAGCAGCTGCGCGAGTGTGTGCGTTTGGAGGCAAGACAGCGGCTGGTGGAGCCGCTCGGGTCCCGTCAGCGAGCCGCCGTGCTCCGCTAAGTGCCCCAACGCTACAGCCGCGGCTATTGCCGTCGCCGACAGCCGCGGCCATGCCCACTCCCATGAGGAAGGCGCAGCCGACGCCGCCGTCGCCGACAGCCATGACCATGCCCACTCCCATGAGGACGGCGGCTCCAGGAGGCTCGGCATCACCGAGCGCGCCAGGCAGTGGCCGGACCAGCTGGTCCGTTGGCACTTTGCGAAGCAGAGCGGGAGCCGCGGGTGGGCTCCCGGCTCGCTCTTCCGTGGTGTCGTCGAGGCGGCCATCGCGAGGATCGAGGAGAGCACGTGCATATGCTTCGTCGAGGTAGACCCGGACGAGACGGACGAGACACAGCCCACCTTTGTCGGCAGCAACGAGCCGCGGCTCGCAATCTACGGCTCGGGGTCGCAGGGGTCAACAAACTCCTGCTCAGGGTCTGCGACCGTCGGAGCCTACACGTCTGCGACGATGACGCTGAGCTCCGGCTGTCCAGCCTTCGAGGGTGTCGTCGTCCACGAGTTCTTGCACTCCCTCGGTTTTTTACACGAGCACTCTCGCCCCGACCGCGACGAGCACATCGAGGTGCGGCTTCAGAACGCACAGGTCGGCGCTCGCGGCAACTTCGAACGACTGGATGCGAACGACTGGTACAACATCCAGGGCGACCCAGACAGCAGCTGGGACTGGTTCTCGATCATGCTGTACTCGAGCTCCACCTTTGCCAGAGAACGTGGCTTGCCCACGATGGTCGTCCGGAACAACAACCAGGTGGTCTCGGACGGACGTGGCGGCTCAAAGGCTGCAAATTCCGGTGACACATTTGGGAGCACTCAAGTCCTCTCGCAAAAGGACATTGGCCAGATCAACACCAGGTACAGCTGCGGGCTGCAGACGACCTGCCCGGGCTACGTCGCACCCGCGGTGTGCACAACCGTGCTGGAGCGGAGCGCGTGTGCTGCTCTCGCGGAGAGGGAGCGCAACCCGTGCCGCTGGGACAGTGACCGTGGGCGGTGCGGCACGTGCGCAGACACGCCCGGTTGGCGCATCGACGGTTGGAGCCTCGGCGGTGGCGGCGGTATCGGCTGTGAGTCCCTCAATCTCGGGATCACACTTGGAGGCGCGCCGTTCGACTGCGGCTCCGACTTCAGGGGAGGCGGCATCGCCGCAAGCCAGGCGTGCTGCGCGTGCGGGGGAGGTACCGCGTCCGTCGGCGCTTCAGCGCCGCCACCGCCGCCGCCACCGCCGCCACCGCCTCCGTCGCCGTCACCACCGCCGCAGTCGCAGCCAGCACCGACGACGTCCCCGTCTGCATCGCCGCTGCCGCCGCCAGGCTGCACATGCGGCACCGAGATTTGGTCATGTTGGTTCAACGATGGGAGCGCCTGCTTTGCATTCTGTTGCCTAGCGCCTCCGTCGACAGCGCCACCGCCGCCACCGCCGTCGCTGTCACCGCCTCCGTCGCCTCCGTCGCCGCTACCACCGCCGTCGCCATCTCCGCCGCCGCCGCCGCCATCGCTGGTCAAGGTCGACCAACCAACCGGGAGCTCAGGATGCGGATCCTCTGCGTCTCTCGGAACCGGCTCATACAACGTTGATGTGGACGGAACATCGCGAGCCTATCGCCTCGACCTTCCCACCGACTACGACCCGGATCGTCCGTACAAGCTAATTCTGGTGTGGCATGGGCTCGGAGGGACAGCTGACGAGACCGCCGACGGCTACTTTGGCTCCTGGAAGTATCAAGGGCTCTGGGATCAGAGCGACGGCAGCGCCATCTTCGTCGCCGGCCAGGGACTGTCAGCAAATGGGTTCGGCGCCACTGGCTGGCCAGATAACAACGGACGAGACATCGCCTTCGTGCGTGTCCTGCTCGCAAAGCTCAAGGGCGACTACTGCATCGACGAGGCGCGCATTTTCTCCACGGGCATCAGCTTCGGCGGCATCATGTCCAACACGATAGGCTGCCAGCTGGGTGACCAGGTACGCGCCATCGCTCCCATCATGGGCGCTGGCCCTTTTGGCGATGCCGGCTGCACGGGGCAGGTCGCGGTGTGGCTCACGCACGGGAGCGCAGACTGGACGCCAGGAGTCAACTGGGAGGCGGGCAAGGGCTCTCGCGACTATTGGCAGGTAGCTAACAGCTGCGCGGATACCAGCGTGGCCATCGGTCCGGACGCGTGCGTGGAGTATGATGACTGCGACGCACTGTTCCCTGTGGTGTGGTGCCCGACGTCAAATGGGCACCTACCGCCGTCCTTTGCCGCCGCCGCGATCTGGGCTTTCTTCGACAGTTTGGCGCCGCTGCCCCCTCCTGGCACCGGAACCGGAGCCCCGCCCTCCGCTTCGCCATCGCCACTGCCGCTCTCCGCCTCGCCCTTGCCACCGCCGCCCTCCCTCTCGCCCTCACCTTCGCCATCGCCACTGCCGCTCTCCGCCTCGCCCTTGCCACCGCCGCCCTCCCTCTCGCCCTCACCTTCGCCATCGCCACTGCCGCTCTCCGCCTCGCCCTTGCCACCGCCGCCCTCCTCCTCGCCCTCACCACCGCCAGGAACCGGAGTACTGGCTGCATCGCCCGGCTCTGACAGCGCCCGCGGGACGGTGGTTGCGGCGATTGGAGTGGCTATTGGGCTGCTCCTCGTCGGAGTCTTCGTGGCAGCTGGCTGCATGGCTCGCAGTCGCGGCCGTGCGGGCAAGGGTCGAGCCCATCCCATTCGCGGGCGTAGCATCTACAACTCCGAGCCTCGAGGACTGACACGAGGAGCGACCCTCAAGAGCCCACAAGTACTAGCTGCCTCGCACGTCGAGACGCCGCGGCCACCACTGCAGCCATACGCGCGCGGGCGCCCGACGCCACCTCGGCGGCCACCTCCTCTGCCGCCGCCCCCGCCGCCCCCGCCGCCCCCGCCGCCGCTGCCTCGGCCGCCGCCGACGACGGCGACGACGACCCCGCCGCCGCTGCCGCGGCCTCCGCCGCTGCCGCCGCCGCTGCCGATGACGACGACGACGACGACGACGACGCCCCTCCGCCCGGATGCGGCTCCTCTCCGAGCCACCTCAGCTCGTGGTGCGTTCGTCGGCTCCTCGCCACCTACGCGCACCCAGCCGGCGGGTCCCCGAGGCGGTCCGCAAGGAGGGGTGGCGCGGGCGGTGGCGGCGGCTGAGGCGCGGGCGAGAGGGGGGTCGCCGCCGGGGCGGAGGCCTCAGCAAAGGGAGAGCATCTCCATGGGGGGGTTCATTTGACGCTGCGCGCTCGTGAGCAATGTCCCCAGCCGAACGTAGAGCCGACCTCTGCACATATAGAGCTGACCTCTCGCTCCTCTGCAGCTCTGTGACCCGTCTGTCCCGCGCCGGCACTGGTGGCGAGAGAAGCTTGAGCGTACCTGTGTCCCCGACTTCTGGACTGTCCATTGTGTGTACTACCTCGCAGTGTTTCTGAGAGCAGCTGTTGAGATGCCATTTTAGGAGCGACGCTGCCGCACACGTGTCTCTGTCAGAGGCGCTCTGTTGTGTCTGTCTTACGGCTTTACGCTAGCCAGCTCACCTCGCCCGGAGCCCTCTGGCTACTCTCAGGCCGGCGGCCGCCAGAGCGGCGACCCCTGCGATGACGCCGGGGGCCGACAAGGCAGACAGTGTTGATGTGGTCCACGACGTAGAGGAGCGCTGGATTCCGTTGAGGACAGACAACGCCTTCTCCAGCGTAAGGCTCACCGCCGACAAGGTGAAGGTTGGAGGCTCGCCGCCGATGTCGTTTCCGACGGCAAGCGCAGCGAGTCGCTGTGGCCGTCCCGTCGCGATCGTCCGATAAGTTGGGCCGGTCTGCGGCGGCAGCTCCGGTGGAAACGCGCGATCGTGTGGGGGTAGTCGCTTGTGCGGTCTGGCTAGCCGGCTCTGTGTCTTGCGTGGCGATTGTGGCTGGCGGCTGCGGCGATGCTCCACGACAGCGGCTGTGGCAACCCCCGCTGCAGCTAACGCTATCCATCCTCACCGGCCCCCATCCCCGTGGTCGGCCTCGCTCACCGTGCCAAGCCGCGGCCCGGTCCGCCCGGCGGCCAAGGGCGGGGAGGGGGCCACCCGCGCGCGCTCGCGCAGACGCCGACGTCGTCCGGGGCGACGCTGCCCACGTGGCAGAGCGGCCAGAGGCTTGCTCCGCACGGCCTCGCTCGACACGTTGCGCCAGGAGCGACACACAGAACCACAAGACAAGACACTTGATGAAAGAAAGAAAACGGACAACCCAAGGGAGGGATGGGAGAACGACGGCACACCGCCACCACACAGGGATTTTAAGGAGAGGGGTGTGATGCGCTAGCCGTCGCCCACCCTTGGGCGTCCGCCTCTTCCTATCTCTCTTCGCAGTGTGTGTGTGTGTGTGTGTGTGTGGCCCAGAGATAAAACTTCTGATGCCATGCGTGACCTAGTAGTGTCCCCAGCTATGGGCGTGTCCACGTTGGAGCCAGGTGTGGTGTGGGCGCGAGAATAGCTCCGCCGTTCATGGAGGCAACCGATACGAGTCGACTGGTGTGTGTCGTCGTGGTTTCGTATCAAGAATACTCACTCACTCTTCGCAGTCTCTCGCCGATTCTCGCTGCAACCTTCTTCCTCTGTCGCGTCACTGGAAAAAAGAAAGAAAACAAACAACCCAGTCACTGCATCGTTGCACTTGGAGCACTTGGAGTGCAGTCGGTACCTCACATCCAGGGCCACGGACGAGCACTTGGAGCACTTGGAGTGCAGTTGGCAGCCTCACATCCAGGGCCGGGGAGCTAAGAAGCGCACCCAGCGGGCCGGATGATCGGGATCGGGTTGCGGGCAAGAGAGCCCTAGCCCCGGGGGTGCGCGTTCGCAGGGAAAGGGCCTTAAAAAGTAAACACGGGTCCCCGAGGGTTAGCTCTGCGCTCCGGGTTTCCCCTAGCAGCGGAACGCCCCCTCTACTCGGGGCTAGTAGACACCAGACACTAGCACGACAACACACACATTCCTCACTGACATCACCGCTCGGAACCCCCCCGCTCCGCGCGCGGTCTCCTCACCCCCCCACCGAGGGGGGCCCTCTCTCCCCTCGGTCCTCCCTCCTGTTCGCCTTCCGATGGTTCCGCGATGACTGTGGGGCCCGACCTCCCCTCCTAGCCTTCTTTGGCCGCGGCCCCGCCACCGTTTCGTCTTCTCTGCCTGATCCGCTGACTCCGCCTCCGGCGACCCCGCTCCCGACCCCCTGGGCGAGGACGGTGGCATCGATCGGGTCACACCCATTTCCACCCCCGGGAAGTCGAGCCCGCTCTCCCTGGTCGGCGAGTCGTGACCGCACCCGCGACCTCCCTATCGTCCTTGGCTCGCCCCCCCCCTCCGCCGGCTCCCCGTCAGGCTCGGGGAGGCGTGGCTCTCCCTGACACGAATTTTCCTTCCTTTCTTTTTTTGCACAACAGGCGGCATAAATTCTTTTTTTGACTGGCACCAGCACATTCTTGGGGGAGTCCTCGCGGCCAGGTGACGACGACGTAGGGCCCGCCTCTCCTGGCCTCGTCGTCTGGGACGGCGTAATGGTTCTGGGAATGTTAAACCGTTCCGTTCTTCCCCCATGAATGAATACACGGGGGCAAGACTTGGTCGAAAAGAATTTTACTTACGACAAAGGGCAAAGCTCCCTCGCACGACACCCTTGGGTTGTCCGTTTTCTTTCTTTCTTTTTTCCCTCGCACGACACTGGGCACGGGACTGGCGCGCACTAAGGGGCGTGAACGCACAAGTGCGTAATGACCGCAAGTGGTCATGAACACCCCAAGGGGTGTGAAAGTACACACTCCATTTATTCACAGATACCATACCAGCAAAGTACCCGAATCCAACTCCACGTGCCCAAGCGCACACCGGCCGGAGCGCCACCGGGGGGTGCCGCCCTCCCGTTCATGAGCCCAACAACACGAACGCTATCCATCCTCACCGGCCCCCATCCCCGTGGTCGGCCTCGCTCACCGCGCCAAGCCGCGGCCCGGTCCGCCCGGCGGCCAAGGGCGGGGAGGGGGCCACCCGCGCGCGCTCGCGCAGACGTCGACGTCGTCCGGGGCGACGCTGCCCACGTGGCAGAGCGGCCAGAGGCTTGCTCCGCACGGCCTCGCTCGACACGTTGCGCCAGGAGCGACACACAGAACCACAAGACAAGACACTTGATGAAAGAAAGAAAACGGAAAACGCAAGGGAGGGATGGGAGGACGGCACACCGCCACCACACAGGGATTTTAAGGAGAGGGGTGTGATGCGCTAGCCGTCGCCCACCCTTGGGCGTCCGCCTCTTCCTATCTCTCTTCGCAGTCCCTCGCCGATTCTCGCTTTCTTTTTTTGACGCCGACAGCCATCTGGACCCAGCCATCGGGTCCATGCTTCCCTCAGACGTGTCCGACGACGACGTCGAGACCCTGCGTAGCATCGTCGGTGACGATCTCCCAGAGTCGACGCTGCGCGCGCTGCTCCTGCGGTCCGGCGGAGACGTCACCGCCGCCGCAAACTCATTTTTCGACGGCGGCGTTGCCACTCTCTCCGCAATGGAGGAGGGTGGCGGCGCGTCGCCTGCTCAGCCGGGGGCGTGCTCGGTGGGAGACGACGTGCTGAGCACGCTCTTCAAGACGCTGGAAGACCAGGGCAAGAAGCTGGCCGGTGACAGCCGCCCCGCGCGCGCGTGCCACCACCTCTCCCACAATGCGGCCCCGCCCCGGTGCACGGCGGGAAGAATGAGGAGGGGTGACCGACCCCCCCCCCCCCCCCCCCCCCTCGCTCTCCCTCGCTCCCACACCTCCAACCTTTCCCCCCTCCAGCCTCACCCCTCCCCCCGGAGGGCCGCAGGCGCAGTCCCCGTCTCGGCAGGCATCCTGGTCACCCTCTCCAAGATTTGCGACCGGAACGGCACAGTCATGCTGCCCGCGCATCCTCCTCCTCCCCCTCCTCCTCCTTGCTCGCGATTCTTGTTCTCCTCATCGCTCTTAGGCATCGCCATGCTGCCTGCGTCGGACGACCCGCTCGCTGGCTTCTCGCGCTCGGGGCGCGGCGCCACCGAGGTGCGCTTCTAGACGCCTCCTAGACACTTCCGGGACAGTTCTCGCGGTCGGGGCGCGGCGCCACCGAGGTGGAAGCTGCCCCTCCGGCTGCCCTCCACACACTTGTATCGCTCTCTGCTATCACACGTCTCCCCTCCCGCAGGTCAAGCTTCCCCTCCGGCTGCTCGGCGCGCGCGTCAAGCTCCTGACGGAGGCCGAGGCGCAGGCGGCGCAGCGCCCCGCCGACCAGCGCACCTTCGTCGTGCGGTACGCGGGCGGAGAGCACGGCGGCCCGGTGGAGCCGGTGCAGATCCTGCCCGAGGGCATCTCCCTCGCCGAGTACGACATCTCCTTCGCCGCCGGCGCGGCGGCGCTGCGGGTGGAGCACCGCACGGATGGGCCGGTGCGCTGCCGCGCGGAGCCGGCCGCGCAGAAGCAGGTCTTCGCCTCTTCGCCGGTCGAGCTCTACACGCAGGAGGTGGACCCCGAGACGCACAACATCGTGCAGGTCTACTTCTCCGACTTGCGCGACCAGGTGGCGCCCCACGTGCCCAGCCTGAGGGACCGGCTTGAGGGACCGGCTTGAGGGACCGGCTTGAGGGACCGGCCTGAGGGACCGGCCTGAGGGACCGGACCCTTCTCGGAGCTCTGCCCGGGGACCCTCCCCTCCGACAGGACCCCCCCTCCGACAGGACCCCCCCCACCCCCCCCACCCACACAGGTTGCGGTCGACGTCCTCAACCTGACCGGCACAGACACCGCCCTCGACGGACCAGAGACTTGCTCCTTCGAGAGCGACGCGACCGGCGCACCCCCGCCCCGCGCCACGCCCCCTTCGATCGGCCCGTCCTCGCCTCCCCGCCTCCTCGCCCCCCCCCCGCCTCCTCGCCTCCCCGCCTCCCTCCTCGCCTCCCCGCCTCCCCGCCCCCCCGCCCCCTCGCCTCCCCGCCTCCCCGCCTCTCCGCCTCCCCGCCTCCCCGCCTCCCCGCCTCCCCGCCTCCCTCCGCCCGAGCACGGCCGCACCGCGCGCCCTCCCCCCCCGCGCGCCGCGGGCACCGCCCTCAACTACAAGAACTTTAAGCCGTCGATGGC
>NW_005198427.1:1955-3056 GCF_000372725.1 Emiliania huxleyi CCMP1516 | reverse complement strand
CCAGCCCGCCGCGCCTGCGGGCCCGGCCGCCGCCGCGCGCGTGCCGCCGCCGCCCAGCGGCGGCGGAGTGCGCGGCTGCTCCTTCACTGTCCCTAACCCGGGCAGGAAGCGTGGGCAGCAGCAGCGCGGC
Organism: Emiliania huxleyi CCMP1516; assembly: GCF_000372725.1. Classification (NCBI taxonomy): domain Eukaryota; phylum Haptophyta; order Isochrysidales; family Noelaerhabdaceae; genus Emiliania; species Emiliania huxleyi. Next base: position 2,926 of record NW_005198427.1, on the reverse strand, counting down.
AAGGGCCGCGGTGCCAGGGGCCGTGCCGATGCTGGACCCCGTCTCGTTGACAAGAACGCGCTGTCCGCGCGCGGCAGCGGGCCCTCGCGCCAGTCGCGCTCGCCGTCGCCCGACTCTCCGCCCGCCAAGCGGGCCGCCTCCGCTGACTCGTCCGGCTATGAAACCGATACGCCGGACGAGGTGCAGCAGGAGGCGGTCCGCAGGGTATGCGGCGCGCTCGGCATGAGGGAGCAGTTCGAGGCGGCGATGGCGGCGGGCGAGCTGCTCGAGATGCTCGAGAGCTTGCCGCGAGGGGCGGTCGAGGCCTCTGTCCGACAGATGCGGGGTTACAACCGCACGGGCGAGTGGCCAGAGCCCATTCTCACCAGCCCTGCCCCGCAGCGCGGCCGCTCGCCAAGCCCCGTCGATGAGTGGTCAGATGGTTAGTGCCCGAGAGCGAGGGGTCCGGGGGGGAGCACAAAATATAAACATAGGACGCCCAGCCTTGCCCTCGTGCCGCCGAGTGCTTATCCTATGCGAGAGAGATCCCCTGTGCCCTCTCCCCAGCCCTCTCCGCGCGGCGATGCGCCCTCCCCCCTCGCTTTTGCAAAATCCTGCAAAGGTGGGGACGTGTCTGTCCTCGACCCAGCCCTAGCTTGGGATGTCCGTTGTATTTATTTATTTATTTATTGAGGTTGCCGACTGCACTCCAAGTGCTCCAAGGGGTGGCAGCCGCAAACTCGCCGTTTCTACTCTCTTTGTGCCATTCTAGTTGTGCCCAATCTACACCCTTGTCGTCCCAGTGTGAAAGAGACTGTCTGAGCTTGTGCGTCTTGGGTCCATGGTTGTGTTTTTGTGTGAAAGAGACGCTCATAACATCGAAGGCTAGCTCCAAAAGAAAGAAAACCCAGCTGAAGCCCGCTCGATATTCACGCCGTGCTCATCCACGGTCGTCGGCGCTCCTGTAGCCGCCAATGAAAAGTGAGTCGCGC
>NW_005198427.1:0-1278 GCF_000372725.1 Emiliania huxleyi CCMP1516 | reverse complement strand
GAAAAAAAAAAAAAAAAAAAAAAAAAAAAAAAAAAAAAAAAAAAAGAAAGACTGCGATAAAGTGAGCCGGTACCTTCCACACGTGCGGATGGACTGGTCACCGGACAAGCTTGAGTTCTTCGTGAATGGGGAGCGCACCTGGTTCCTCGACCGCAGCCCCGGCTCGACCAACTACGACTGGCCCTACGCCAAGCCCCACTTTGCGCTCCTCAACCTCGCCATCGGCGGGAACGGCGTCGGGTACGCCACGCCGCCCGACGACGCCTACCCACTCACCTACTCGATCGACTATGTCTCGATCGTGGCGCTGCCGCCCCCGCCGCCCTCTCCACCTCTTCCGCCGTGGTTCAAGTGCGGCACGGCCGCGTGCACGCCAGGGGTGTGGGCGGCGGCGGCGGCGAATAGCGAGTGCACGACGTGCTCGTGCGGCGATCGGATCGAGTGGCTGCAGACGTCGCCGGATGGACCAAAGATGGACGAGGCCGCGGCCTGTGCGCAGGTGGCGGGTGTCGAGTTTTCAGAGGCCTGCGGCGGCTGCGATCCGGCCTCCGCCGCCCCCTCGCCAACGCCGTCGCCCTCTGGCCCTGGCAGCGGCGGCGGCGTTGGAGCCCGAGGCGTCAAGTGCGCCATCGCGGCTGAATATGGTCGAGGCAGCAACAACGCGCAGGCAGCCATCGAAGCCGGGCTCCTGACGGCCGCCGACCTCAACGGCCTCAACGACTGGACCGACTCGGGCCTCATGCTCAAGCAGTGGGACGACTCTTCGGCGCTGTGCCCGCCCCCGGCCGGAAGCGTCAACGGCCGGAGCCGGTTTTCACTTTTCAACGAGCCTCCGCGCGACTCTGGGGCGGCGGCGGCCGCCACCTGGAAGGTGTACCAGGCACGATGCGCCTCGGAGCTCGCGGGGTACGAGATCGTGGGCCCCGCCGTCCACAACGGCCTCGACTGGATGCGCGACTTTTACAGCGCCTTCTTCGCCGCGTGTCCAGAGTGCCAGGAGCCGGCCAGCCCGCTCTACGTGACGTACATAGCCTTTCATGCCTACGCAACCGCCTCCGACACCGCTGGCGTGGTTGGGTCGATGGTGTGGACGCACGATGCGGCGTGCACGCTACAGGCGGAAGCGTGGGCACTCGGCCGGCCTGTGCTGCTCACGGAGTTCGGCGCGCAGCTCGACGTGCGAGGCGGCGTGGAGCAGTGGCTCACGGCCATGGACACCATCTTCGATCCGCCTACACAGGTGTCGTCCGTTTGCATCGAGGAGGCGTACTACTTTGC
>NW_005198428.1:0-1675 GCF_000372725.1 Emiliania huxleyi CCMP1516 | reverse complement strand
TGGCGATGCCGCGGCGCCGAGGTTTAGAGCCAGGACGGAGGCGGAGGCGGAGGCGGAGGCGGAGGCGGAGGCGGAGGCCGAGATGGTGGCGCAGGTGCTGGCGGATTTGGCAGCAAATCGCCGCCGCTCCCTCGGCGATCTGCAGTATGCACACCAGCTGGCCACGGCGAGGGCGGGGTGGTCCGCGCACGGCCGCCGCTCCTTTCGTGGGCAGCTCAAGCCGGCAGAAGCCGACTCGGTCAAACGGTCGATTGGGACTGGTCTCCTGGACTAGGCGGTAGGCGCCCCGGCGCTAAAAGAATAATGTTAATCAGTCGTGTCCGAAAAGAATGTGTGTTATAAATAATAATAAATGTAAGTAACATGTATGCGCTATCCAGTATCCTAGGGAGCGGGAGCGGTTCAGTCTTCAGTGTTCAGATGGCTGGGGGCGGGCTTCACCCTTCAGCGTTCAGGCTGGTGCTCACGCGAAAAGGAATCGACGCGATGTGCAAAGCATACAAGAAGGGGAGAAGGAAGAGGAGAGACGCCGGTGAGGACGAAGCAGAAACTAGCGCAGACGAGACCAGGGCAGACCCGGGAACTGGGGAGCCGGAGCAGACGGCATCGGCCGCCGAGGGAACGTTGGGAAGAGGCACGAGGAGGGCGGCGACCTCGACCGACTATGGAGGACCCGTCGCCAGACGACGCAGGGCAGAAGACGGTGAGGCGGAGCAGACGCGCAGGGCGAGACGAGGGAGGGAGCAGGACTTTGCGGAGATCAGCAGGAGGATGTACGAAGAGATTAGGAGCAGCAGGGACCCGAGGGACCATGTGGAAGACGGCTATAGTGCTAGCCCCCCACATCGGGAGGACGACCCCGGCTAGTCGCCGACCACACCCACAAAGAACCCTGCACAAAGATCGCAAGGGCGGGGACCTGTTCCTTTTTACCCATCTCACAGTAGAGAGGTGTCCGTTTTTATTATTTATTTATCCAGTATCCTCACGCACGACACGCACACGTCATCAGACATCACAGTAGTGGTGACGGGAATTGGGGGAAAGAAAACACAGGGTCTCACGTCACTCGTCAGGACACAGGCGACAGGAGTCCCAGCTCCCACACTCCCAGGTAAGCTCTGAAAATTTTGACCACATTTGACAAATCGATTTGAGTTTTTTGTCTTTTTATCATTTATGATTTTGTGTTTTGATTATATGTGCAGCACGCTCTCCGTGTCTCCCGCTCGATCGGCCCTGGCGTGTGCGTCTCACGTCTTGCGCGCGCGGCGCCTTCTAGCCGCCCCTGGAAGCGGCGAGCACGCTGGCAAGGCGGCGCCGGCGCGCCTCCGCTGCCGCTACCTACGACGAGGGATCCTCGAGATCTGCGGAGCGCAGGGCTGGCCTGTGTGGTGCCCGGCCTCTCGCAGAACCCTTACGCTCTCTCCGACTACTGCCGCGCACCTCCTCCGCGGAGAGGTCGTCGCCTCCTCGCTTGGGGTCGTCGCACTTGTCGTCGCCCCCCTCGGCGCTCAGGGCGGCGCGCGCCTCTGCAACCACCTGCCCGCGGCCCGCCTGCCCTGCCGGCCTCTCAGCGGCGGCCTTCGCCCCTGCCGAGTCGTCGTCGCACGACGAGCCGCCCACTCGACGGCCAGACGCCGCCTCCTTCGCCGTCGCTGCCGCCGGTGCTGGG
>NW_005198429.1:0-1675 GCF_000372725.1 Emiliania huxleyi CCMP1516 | reverse complement strand
ACGAAAGGCTCCAATGGAAGAATTCTACGAACCCAAGCCCCTCTCACAGCAGACTGGCACGAACTAGCACCACAAAAGGCACAGCAGACAACCGCCCCTTTTTTTTGGGCCACGATGGGAAGAATTCGAGGGTGAAAGAAAAAAGTTCGCACGACGACTGGCACCAGCGACAATAAACAATACCATTCGCGGTCAGTTCGCAGTTCATCCTTCCTCCCTGGCTCTCGAATGGTGCTGCCTGGGTTCGGCCTCGTCGGCGCGGCGTCTGCCGGCATTTGCATCATCTCGCCGACTCCTGTCCGGTGGCAGCGGCGCGTCGTGCAAAAGCTGTCCTGATGCACAACCGGAACTGCAACACTACGACCCGGGGTCACACACACGGGGCGCGTGTGTTTTCAGATCTCGAGCATCGTCCACATTACCCGAATCCCACGGCCGCGGCCCGACAAGCATGGGGGCGCATACTGTACTTATTTTGGCAGTGCCGGGCCCGAGCTCAGCATGCATCTTTGTATACCTCGAGGTACAGAATTTAAGAATCCCCACAACACCAGCCAGCGCGCCGGCAGTCCGACTCTGAGAAGGCGGGCCGCGACTCCTCCTCCGGCTCCACCAGCGTCATCTTCATCGCCGCTTCCACAAGCCACTGCGGAGTGTCGTCCTCGAGCTCTATCCCCGCCGCCGCCCTGCTGCAGCGGATGGCTTCAACGTGCGCAAGCGCGACGAGCCACTCTTCGTCAGTCAAGCTGTTCTTGTGCGCGAGCACCGCGCGAACGGCATCGCCGAGGCCGTCCAGTAGCCGAGCCGAGTCTCCGGCCATACGATGTGTCAGCAAGGGCGAATATCTAGATAGGAACTCCTGATACTTGGGCGAACGCCCGACGCCCTTGTCGCCTCCACCTCCTGCGAGCGCCGTTGATGCTCCCGCCACAGACGGGTCGCCAAGCAGATTGCGGTCGTCCTCCGCCGTCACTTTTTCGCCGTCATCGCTGCCGAGCCCGCGCATCAAAATCGAGGCTGGACTGCTCCGGGTCTCGCCCTGCACCGGCAACCCCTCCTCTCCCTTTGGGTGGTATGCTGGCGCCTCCTCGCCATTCGGCTGCTCATCCGTGACTTCGTCGTCGAGGAACGGGTCCATGGCGGTATTAAAGGTTAGACACCCGTCACGGATCACAGGGCCAGTGTGACGGCGGTGTCGCAGCTTTCAGCTTGGGGCGAATGCGAATGCGGGCCCGTCCGACTTCACAACTCGTCCCGTCGTGCGTCCTTCACAGATCATGTATGAGAGAAAAATATTTTTTCTTTCATGTTGGGTCTCATCTGCCTCTACTTCGCCCCCCCCCCCCCCCACAAAACAAGAATGGCAACCATTTAAGATTCATTCAAGCCCCCTGACAAGGATCTGACTGGGTTTCCCCCTCCTAACTACCAGGAGATCTAACTAAAACCAAAAAGCATCCTGGGGGGGGCCCCCCATTTAAACATCCCAACCAAACAAAAAAATCTCTTCACTCTTCTACATCGATCTCCCCGAGGAATTCCATTCCCGACGTACAAATGGAGCGGGCCTGGAGCCCCATCATGTTCTCTGTTTCCCAAAAAAAGCATACCTGCAGCGGGCAAAAAAAAAAAGTCCGCTTGCCCGAACTCTCACTCAAAAACGCACGCGCCGGGG
>NW_005198430.1:0-1676 GCF_000372725.1 Emiliania huxleyi CCMP1516 | reverse complement strand
ATCGCGCATATCGCGCAATATCGCGCAATATCGCGCGATATCGCTGCATGCGCAGCCCCGCGCAGGGCTCGTCTGTGCGACTGTGCCCAGACCAAGTCGATTTGTACCAAAGTTGGTAGACAGTGCCAAAACCACGGAATCGAAAATGGCGCTTAAATTCGCGCACCTGATGTCCACTGCCGCATGGTGCGAACCGCCACTCATGAGAAGGTCTCCGCTGCGCTGCTTTTGCTGTCTGCGTCAATGCAGCAACCCATCGAGCGCGTCACTATGACTTGACCCCTCTGATAACCGACGTCGCCAACGGCAAGCCTGCGTCCGTGTTGCATATGCTCTCCAGTCATGTTTGCATTGCGGTGGATGCCAATTCGAGCCACTTGAGCATTCATGCACAATCAATGCGCCGAAGAGAGCGAGACGCTGATTCTTTGCACCGGGTCAGCAGGCAGGCAGTGCAAGCTCAAGTGGTCGCAGCACTGGTCATTCGCGATGCGGTAGGCGATGCGATCAACCGTCCGCAAGCAGCGGTGAAGCCTGGTCCATGGCCGGGCAGGCGCGCCGCAGGCGAAGCGCTCTCGCGGGGCCTTGCGTCGTCCCACCTCGAGCCCTCGGGAGTAGTCGGTCAGCTGGGCAAAGCTGCACATGTGGCCGCCGATGGCCCCATATAGCATGATAGTGCCGTCGACCTCCTGTTGTCCAGCACGGTAGCGGTTCACGCCGTCGACGAGTTGGAACTGTGTGGACCGCCACGGCGCCGGCTGTGGTGTGGGCGACGGTTCTGCGGGCGGCAGTGCTGTCGCCGTGCACTTGTGCCGGGACCGCTTCTTCTTCTTCTGACTATTGCCGTGGTCGCTGCTGTCGCTGCTCATGTGCAAGCCGCGAGGTGTGTAGCCAGCCAGATCCAGCTGCGCAACGCGAGCGGAGCGAGCGAAGCGCCAGGACGAAGCGCGACGGCGCCCGTCCCTTTGTAACGCTTCACGCGCGTCGCTGAGGCGTGCTGTGAAGGGCTCGCGTGATCGCGAGCATCGCACAACATCGCCATTTATCGCATTTTATCGCCAAATATCGCGCGGTATCGCGGTTACGATACTGTGAAAAATTCCCTCTAGGGCAGGGCTAGTCTCTGTCGCGAGACCGCCGAGTGTGTGCCCTCGTGAGTCCGTCGGGTACTTTTCGCGTATAAAAATCGGCTGCGCGGGCGTTCCATCTGGTGCTACCAACGGCCTGGCGGCCTCGGATCCGGCCTCGCAGCTCGACGCGAGCGCCAAGGTGGACCTGTCTCCGGCCTCTCGAGCCCCTCTCGGAGCCGTGAGAGGGTGCAGGCCGAAACCACAGCCGCTAACGCCCGTTTGGCCGAACGGGGCCAAACTTTCGCCGCCGGATCCCGGGCCACGGGTAATGGCACCGATCCCGCAGTTTCCCCGGGGCTTACTCGACACTCATGTGCCCCGAACTTTCCTCTCCACGTCTCGAGCACGACCTCAGCTGCCCCCGCGAGCTTAGGAACGAGGTAGTGAAAAGGCTGCTAGACCGTACCCTGCAGCAATACGGCGAGAACGTCCTGCGCGCGTATGGCCAGCCCCTGAAACGAATGCTCGAGCCGCCGTACGCCACCGCTGGATCGAGCGCCTCTCGGACCATGTCTTTGCCGGCGCGTGGCCGAACCTTAACGAGAC
>NW_005198431.1:0-1677 GCF_000372725.1 Emiliania huxleyi CCMP1516 | reverse complement strand
CGCCCTCGCCGCCTCATAATACTGCTCTCGGTCTAGACCCGCCGCCTCCTCCGCGTACCTCCGCCTCCACTGCGCCCGCCGCTGCCGCCGCTGCGTCAGCCACCGCGCTCGAGCTGCGTTGCCGATGGGCGGCATGCTATCCTCCGGAAAGTCGGCGTTGATCTTGTTAAACCACTGCACCAGCTCCTCGGACGCGTCGGCGGGGAGCTGCCACTCGAAGGCTGCACGGCCACCTCGGTGCTGCCCGCCGCGCCCGCCGCGCCCGCCGCGCCCGCCGCGCCCGCCGCGCCCAACACCGCGCGCGCCGCCGATCTGCGCGCCTACCTCATGAATAGGACGAGTCAGTCGCGTGTGCGAAGGAGGCATCGCCCTCGCTGCCCCGCCCTCGCCGACGCCGTCGCTCTCCTCCTCCTCCTCCTCCTCCTCCGACACCTCCTCCGCCTCACTACCCCCACCACCCTCGTCCTGCACGTCGAAGCCACCATTGCTATCGCCCTCGTCCACCTCCTCGCCCTCGCCAGCCTCCTCGATCGTCGCCCCCCGCTCCTCGGCCAGCAGGCGGACGTGGTCGAGAGGCAACGGGCCGTTGGGCACGTCTGGCGGCGCCGGCCTCAGCGACGGCGGGTCCGCTACCTGCCGCGGCGCCCGCCCGCCGTCCGTGCCACGCACACGCGCCTGCAGAGCCCGCTCGCCATGCAGCGACAGCAGCTGCCGCGCCCGCGTCTGTCGTGCTTGTTGTACCTCCCTGAGCGGCCGGCGTAGCGCTGGTGCACCTCCTGGAGGATTAGCTGCAGCTCGAGCTGATGGCGGACGAGGTCCTCACCGCTCGGCAGCGCCGGCGAAAGGCACATGGCGGCGGCACAGGAGATCTGCGAACAGGGCGAACCGACGCTGGCAGGTGAAGCAGCGTCGGTTCGCTACCGGTATGTGCTTATCACAGTAGCCCCGGGACGGGGGGGGGTCGGGCCTCACCCGGGGCTCACCGGGGCCTGGCCGTCCCCGCCCCCTCCCTCACCTGCCCCAACCCGGGGCCTCACTCGCGATGCGCCGTCCCGGGGGGGTGCTCGCTGCCCGACCCAGCCAGGGGCACCACGGGCGGGCCACGCGCACGCGGCCCCGTACGCCTACCGCGCGCCCCCGGCCCGCGCCACGCCGCGGCACCACCCGCACACCGCCGAGGCGAGGGAGAGCGGCCTGTGCGGCGTACCACCGCTCACACAGAACAATACTACAAATAAACTAATAAACGGGTGAGACCCCACTCTACTCTGCACAGACAGTCCGCACTGCTCCAAACGCACCGAAAGTCTCTAACATCTACCGAGGCGGACGCAAAAAAGCGCGCCTCGGCGAGACGGATCGCATCACTTTGCCTGGGCCTGGAATCGCCGCACGCCAGCCTGGACAGAGGCTCGCGAGAAGCCCTCCTTGTCGCCGTCCTCATAGGTGACCTGCTGGTAACATCCCGTCTCCGGGTCGTAAGAGACGATATCTCCGACGAAGGTGCCATGGCCGCCAAAGGTCTTCATGATCATCCGCTTGCCCACCAGGTCGGTCCGCTGCACCTTGCGTGGTGGGGAGCTGAGAGCTGAGGGCGGGTCGGGTGCCCGGGGGGCGGGGTGGCGGGGGTGGGGGGGCACCCGCCACCCGGGGCGCCTCACTCTGAGGAGCTCCGGC
>NW_005198432.1:0-1677 GCF_000372725.1 Emiliania huxleyi CCMP1516 | reverse complement strand
CGCCAGACGACGCAGGGCAGACGTGACGGGGAGGCAGAGCAGACGCGCAGGGCGAGATGAGGGAGGGAGCAGGACGTCGCGGAGATCAGCAGGAGGATGTACGAAGAGATTAAGAGTAGCAGGGACCCGAGGGACCATGTGGAAGACGGCTAGTGCTAGTCCCCCCCGCGTCGCCGGGAGGACGACCCCGGCTAGTCGTCGACCACACCCACAAAGAACCCTGCACAAAGATCGCACGGGCGGGGACCTGTTCCTTTTGCCCATCTCAAAGTAGGGGTGTCCGTTTTTATTTATTTATTTCGCTCTCTCTGTCTCTCGGCGCCTCCCCCCGATGGGGGGATCCATCTTTTTTTTCGCACTAATCCCGACCCCCGGTTTTTTCGCTCAGGTTTTCAAACTTGTTCTATCATAGTTAGCTGCTAAGTGAGAGCAAGTGGCACATCGCGTTCTCACCACGGTCGCCGCTCATGGCGCGGCGCGCCTGCGCAACGCGGCCCCGAGAGGGGCCGCCTGGCCACCGCTGCCACTGCGCCGCACGGATTTCACCCCACTTTCGCGACTGTGGCCGTCCAACAGTCTGCCGGCGCGGCGGGCGCATTCGAATGCGCCCGCTGCGCCGGCAGACTGTCAGTGCTATCCCGGGCGGCGCGCCAGCGAGCCCGGACGCTGGTCAGCCGCGAGGACAGCGCCATCGTCATCGGCGTCTCCTGCAGCAACTTCAACAGCACAAGGTAGCCGGGTCGGAGGCCTCCCGCCGAGCTGCCGAGCCACCCCGCACCCGCGCCACCCTGCCTCAGGGAGTCAGTTGAGAGGGTGCGCAAAACCTTACCAAAACTGGCACGGGTCACGCGCCGCTCGGGAGCCGCGGCGCAGCCTCCAGAGACTGCAACGACAGCGAGCATACGCGCACGCGACTAAGCAGCTAACTCGAGGGGTTTCCTCAATCAACCGAACGCACTAGGCTGGCGAAAAAACCGGGGCGCGGGATTAGTGCGAGCCCCGCGCACCGAACACGAAAAGCCCACCGCCGAGATAGGGCAAGTAGTATTTGAAACACGTTGTGAGACCTGCGTTGGTTCTGCGCGAGGGCACTCTGGGATGCAAGCACGGTGTGATCTCGTCTTGACGACTCGTCAACGTCATCTGATCTATATTGCGTGAGCGAGAGCCCGCGCGGCGAGCGAGCCCGCTGCCGCTCTTCACCCGCTGACGCTTGCGCTTGGCACTTCCTCGCCTTCTGGATCGTCGTACGAGTATGTCATGTCGCCATCCTGGTCGGTGAAGCGACCGATCGCCTTGCAGATGGCGTACGCGCTCTTGCCAGGCTGCTCACAAAAGGCAAGCCGCGCCGCAGTGAACTCGGACTCGGAGCCTCTGCCCGCCTTTTTAGACACGGTTTCGATTCGACTCAGCTCCTGCCCAATCTTCACCCGCTTGTCCCTAGCCGTCGAGGGCGTTGCTCTCAGAGCGCCCTCAAGCTCTTTCCGCTTGCACCACGTCTTCTCCTTGTCAAATGCGATAGTCAGGCTGCCATCGCAGTAGGCTTGGCGCAGCTCGTCCTGCTCGCGGTCTCGCCGGGTCATCGCGCAGGTGGGCGTCTCCATGTTGTGACCGAGCGAGCAGTACTCGGCGTAGGCGGCCTGGTGCACCGCGATGCTGAACGGGATGAGGCGTATC
>NW_005198433.1:74587-75987 GCF_000372725.1 Emiliania huxleyi CCMP1516 | reverse complement strand
GTGTACAGTGTTGGAGTACGGTGAAGCTTCGCCACCGTCGCCGCCGCCGCCCTCGCCGCCGCCGCCGTCTCCGCCGGCGCCCTCTCCGCCCCCTCCGTCGCCGCCGCCGCCCTCGCCGCCGCCGCCAAGCCCTCCGCCCTCGCCCCCGCCTCCCTCTCCACCGCCACCGTCGCCGCCGCCGCCGTCTCCGCCGCCGCCAAGCCCTCCGCCCTCGCCCCCGCCTCCCTCTCCACCACCACCGTCGCCGCCGCCGCCGTCTCCGCCGCCGCCGTCTCCGCCGCCGCCGTCTCCGCCCCCTTCATCGCCGCCGCCGCCCTCTCCGCCGCCGCCAAGCCCTCCGCCCTCGCCCCCGCCTCCCTCTCCACCGCCACCGTCGCCGCCAACGCCGTCTGCCCCTCCGTCGCCGCCACCACCGTCAGCCCCGCCCTCGCCCCCGCCGCCCTCGCCTCCGCCTCCCTCGCCGCCGCCAGCCTCCCCGCCGCCGCTCAGCCCGCCCCTGATGCCGGTTGCTGTGGCGTCGCAAGTATCAGGCCGTATGAACATCGTCGCACTCAGCCTCGGCTCAGTCGCCGTGGTCCTCATCGGCGCCTCCGCATGGTGGTACCTTGTATGGAGGAGGATGCAACAGGCAGGCCAAGAAATTATCCGTGCCTCCACAAGCCTGCGCAACTCCTTTTCGCGGCGCTCGGCAAGCAGCTCCTTTTCAATTGGCAACGACCCCTTTCCAGCCTTTGTGCGACCTGATGGTCGACCAGCGGGATCAGCAGCGGCCGCTTCTCAAGAAGACCATGTCCAAGGCGCTGGAGAAGCTGTCGCTCAACGCCGACAATAAGGTGGCGATTGCGAAGGAGGGCGGCCTGACGCCGCTCATTGCGCTGCTGACGAGCGGCACGCCGGTGGGCAAGGAGAAGGCGGCGGCGGCGCTGGCGAACCTGTCGGTCAACGCCGACAATAAGGTGGCGATTGCGAAGCAGGGCGGCCTGAAGCCGCTCATTGCGCTGCTGACGAGCGGCACGCCGGTGGGCAAGGAGATGGCGGCGGGGGCGCTGCGGATCCTGTCGGTCAACGACGACAATGAGTTGGCGATTGTGAAGGAGGGCGGCCTGAAGCCGCTCGTTGCGCTACTGACGAGCGGCACGCCGGTGGGCAAGGAGGAGGCGGCGGCGGCGCTGCGGAACCTGTCGCCGTGACGGCGAGCCTCGGCGAGAAAAGGTCAGCACCCTATCTCACGCGGTCGGTTGGGTGGACAACCCAACTCACCGACCCAACCCGTGCCGACAACCCAACCCAACCCAAAAAGCACGATTCTCCTGTTGGGCCCTCAGAAGGCGCCGCCCCCCGAGGAGGAATCCCACCCGTACCCCGAGCCCCCGTCGAAGAGCGCGTCGAAAGCGTCGTCG
>NW_005198433.1:55274-56315 GCF_000372725.1 Emiliania huxleyi CCMP1516 | reverse complement strand
CCGCCGCCGCCGTCTCCGCCCCCTCCGTCGCCGCCGCCGCCCTCGCCGCCGCCGCCAAGCCCTCCGCCCTCGCCCCCGCCTCCCTCTCCACCGCCACCGTCGCCGCCGCCGCCCTCGCCGCCGCCGCCGTCTCCGCCGCCGCCGTCTCCGCCCCCTCCGTCGCCGCCGCCGCCCTCGCCGCCGCCGCCAAGCCCTCCGCCCTCGCCCCCGCCTCCCTCTCCACCGCCACCGTCGCCGCCGCCGCCCTCGCCGCCGCCGCCGTCTCCGCCGCCGCCCTCTCCGCCCCCTCCGTCGCCGCCGCCGCCCTCGCCGCCGCCGCCAAGCCCTCCGCCCTCGCCCCCGCCTCCCTCTCCACCGCCACCGTCGCCGCCGCCGCCCTCGCCGCCGCCGCCGTCTCCGCCGCCGCCGTCTCCGCCCCCTCCGTCGCCGCCGCCGCCCTCGCCGCCGCCGCCAAGCCCTCCGCCCTCGCCCCCGCCTCCCTCTCCACCGCCACCGTCGCCGCCGCCGCCCTCGCCGCCGCCGCCGTCTCCGCCGCCGCCGTCTCCGCCCCCTCCGTCGCCGCCGCCGCCCTCGCCGCCGCCGCCAAGCCCTCCGCCCTCGCCCCCGCCTCCCTCTCCACCGCCACCGTCGCCGCCGCCGCCGTCTCCGCCGCCGCCGTCTCCGCCGCCGCCGTCTCCGCCCCCTCCGTCGCCGCCGCCGCCCTCGCCGCCGCCGCCAAGCCCTCCGCCCTCGCCCCCGCCTCCCTCTCCACCGCCACCGTCGCCGCCGCCGCCCTCGCCGCCGCCGCCGACTCCGCCGCCGCCGTCTCCGCCCCCTCCGTCGCCGCCGCCGCCCTCGCCGCCGCCGCCAAGCCCTCCGCCCTCGCCCCCGCCTCCCTCTCCACCGCCACAGTCGCCGCCGCCGCCCTAGCCGCCGCCGCCAAGACCTCCGACGTCGCCTCCGCCTCCTACTCCACCGCCACCGACACCGCGAACGGGATGGACGACGCCGACATATACGACGCCGTGGAGCACTTCAAAACAGTCGCCGTCGCCGAACTCG
>NW_005198433.1:52509-53598 GCF_000372725.1 Emiliania huxleyi CCMP1516 | reverse complement strand
GGGATTTGCGAGGTCGGGTAACGTTTAGGCTTGCATTTACACTGCGTCCGGGTTGACGGGAATAGGCGTTCTGCACCTCCGTCGCCGCCACCACCGTCAGCCCCGCCCTCGCCCCCGCCGCCCTCGCCTCCGCCTCCCTCGCCGCCGCCAGCCTCCCCGCCGCCGCTCAGCCCGCCCCTGATGCCGGTTGCTGTGGCGTCGCAAGTATCAGGCCGTATGAACATCGTCGCACTCAGCCTCGGCTCAGTCGCCGTGGTCCTCATCGGCGCCTCCGCATGGTGGTACCTTGTATGGAGGAGGATGCAACAGGCAGGCCAAGAAATTATCCGTGCCTCCACAAGCCTGCGCAACTCCTTTTCGCGGCGCTCGGCAAGCAGCTCCTTTTCAATTGGCAACGACCCCTTTCCAGCCTTTGTGCGACCTGATGGTCGACCAGCGGGATCAGCAGCGGCCGCTTCTCAAGAAGACCATGTCCAAGGCGCTGGAGAAGCTGTCGCTCAACGCCGACAATAAGGTGGCGATTGCGAAGGAGGGCGGCCTGACGCCGCTCATTGCGCTGCTGACGAGCGGCACGCCGGTGGGCAAGGAGAAGGCGGCGGCGGCGCTGGCGAACCTGTCGGTCAACGCCGACAATAAGGTGGCGATTGCGAAGCAGGGCGGCCTGAAGCCGCTCATTGCGCTGCTGACGAGCGGCACGCCGGTGGGCAAGGAGATGGCGGCGGGGGCGCTGCGGATCCTGTCGGTCAACGACGACAATGAGTTGGCGATTGTGAAGGAGGGCGGCCTGAAGCCGCTCGTTGCGCTACTGACGAGCGGCACGCCGGTGGGCAAGGAGGAGGCGGCGGCGGCGCTGCGGAACCTGTCGCCGTGACGGCGAGCCTCGGCGAGAAAAGGTCAGCACCCTATCTCACGCGGTCGGTTGGGTGGACAACCCAACTCACCGACCCAACCCGTGCCGACAACCCAACCCAACCCAAAAAGCACGATTCTCCTGTTGGGCCCTCAGAAGGCGCCGCCCCCCGAGGAGGAATCCCACCCGTACCCCGAGCCCCCGTCGAAGAGCGCGTCGAAAGCGTCGTCGCCTTCGTC
>NW_005198433.1:49676-51253 GCF_000372725.1 Emiliania huxleyi CCMP1516 | reverse complement strand
GCGCTGCCGCCAAAGGACGGCGGCGGCGGCGGCGGCGGCGGCGCGGCGTCCTTGGTCCGCGATCTGAGCGAGTCGGACCTCTCGTCGCTCGGCCGCGCCGCGTGTGTGGTACGGGCACTCGGTGGCTCATTGCCTCGAGAGCGGTGCGTTGCTGCACGCTGACTAGGCGCCGCGCGGCACGTGTTGGCGCAATCTCGGGTAATCTCGGGTCACCTCGGGCCATCTCGGGTCATCTCGGGTCGTCTCGAGATTAGGCGCCGAGCCGCACGTGCTGGCCTTCGGGGACGTGGACGGCCTCGAGGCGCTCGCAGAGGCCACATACGGGCAGGTGGCCGTTGTTTTAGGATTATCGCGATTAGTATTCTCATCGTCGTCATTATTCTCATTCTCATAATTATTATTATCATCATGGCAGGTGGTCGTCGGGCGCGCGCCCGCCGCGCTGGCGGCCAAGTACGGGGGCAAGGAGGCGCCCGCCGTGGCGATGCTGCCTTTCGGCGCCGCCGAGAAGGCGGCGAAGAAGGCGGTTCCTTTCGCGGCCGACGCCGCCGGCCTCGACGCGGCCAAGAAGGGCGCGCTCGCGTCGCTGCCCGACAGCCTCGTCGATAAGCTCGGGCAGGGGTCCCCCGACATGTTCTTCTCCGCGGCGCTCACGCAGACGGCGGCCAAGGCGGCGTGCGCCCCCGGCAAGGCCGAGGTGTGAAGAGACGCCGTTCACACCCCTCCTGCTGTGAGCAGGCGGCGTGCCTCCTCTTCTCCGACAAGGCCGAGGTGCCGCCCATCTTCCGCTCCCTCTCCATGGCGTTCGAGGGGCAGATGCAGTTCGGCTTCGCGCCGCCCGCGATGATGGCGCAGGCCTGCTCCCCCACGGCCCCGGGCCTTGCACTTTGATGCCGCGCCAGCTCCTGCCCGCGTGTCCGACGCGAGGGAGTCGCCTGGCCCTTGCCCCACCACCGCACCTGGTGTGTGTGTGGAGACGCCTACCTTCCCCCCCCTTCCCTGATGGCGCAGTTCAACATCGACAGGGCGCCCGCGCTGCTGGTGCTGTGGAACGAGAACGAGGGCAAGGACGAGCAGGACGCGCAGGCGGGGATGAAGCTGACGGGCGCGCGCTTCATGCCGCAGGTGCACGGGAGATGCGGGGAGATGCGGGGAGATGCGGGG
Organism: Emiliania huxleyi CCMP1516; assembly: GCF_000372725.1. Classification (NCBI taxonomy): domain Eukaryota; phylum Haptophyta; order Isochrysidales; family Noelaerhabdaceae; genus Emiliania; species Emiliania huxleyi. Next base: position 50,089 of record NW_005198433.1, on the reverse strand, counting down.
AGATGCGGGGAGATGCGGGGAGATGCGGGGAGATGCGGGGAGATGCGGGGAGATGCGGGGAGATGCGGGGAGATGCGGGGAGATGCGGGGAGATGCGGGGAGAGGCGGGGAGAGGCGGGGAGAGGCGGGGAGAGGCGGGGAGATGCGGGGAGATGCGGGGAGATGCGGGGAGATGCGGGGAGATGCGGGGAGACGCGGGGAGACGCGGGGAGATGCGGGGAGATGCGGGGAGATGCGGGGAGATGCGGGGAGATGCGGGGAGATGCGGGGAGATGCGGGGAGATGCGGGGAGATGCGGATGCGGGGAGAGCTGGCGACCGCCTCCGCAGGTCCACGGCAAGTTTTCCTACGGCAACATCGCCGCATTCGTCGCGTCGGTCGTCAGCGGCGGCCTCTCTCCCCCACTCTCCCCC
>NW_005198433.1:48058-49576 GCF_000372725.1 Emiliania huxleyi CCMP1516 | reverse complement strand
GGCCCCCCCAAAAGGAGGTCGAGCCCCCAGGAGGCTTGCTTTTTTAGGGGCGCCCCCCGGAGGGGCCAAACCCCCCAACGCCTAGAGCAAGGGCGGAAGGGGGAAGGCGCCCGGCCCAGGCAAGGACTTCGCCCCCCCCCCTGAATTTTCCGTTTCCAATTTGGAGGGGGGCGCCCCCCATCGCGCACGGGCGCCGGGCCCCCCCCCCCCGCTGCACACACACACACACACACACCGCTCACCAAAAGCGCACTGGGCCTTGCGCTTTTCATGCCGTGGGGCTGCTGTCGTCTAGACGTGGAGTCGCGAGGGACTAGCCCGGCCCTTGCCCCACCACCTCGCGTGTGTGGAGAAGCTTACCTGACCTTTACCTTGCCTGCCTTAGGCGGAGTGCACGCAGCGCGGCGGGCTCTGCGCCGTCGGCCTCCTCGAGGTGTGAGGAGACGCCGTTCACACTTCATGCTGTGTGAGCAGGCGGGCTCTGCGCCGTCGCCCTCCTCGACGGCGGCCCCGACAACGGGAACAAGGAGGCGCAGCTGGCGGTGCTGGCCAAGCTGCGCAGGCGGGGCGCGGGCGGGCCGCTCTCGTACTCGTGGCTCGATGCGACGTGCCACACCGACTTTGTGGCCGCGTTTGGGCTCGGCGAGTCGAGAGACCCGCAGAATCTCGGGTAATCTCGGGTAATCTCGGCTAATCTCGGCGAGACGAGAGACCCTCAGAATCTCGGGTAATCTCGGGTAATCTCGGGTAATCTCGGCGACACGAGAGACCCGCCGGCAGCGCTCCCTTTGCCATCACCGAGAGTGAAGCTGGGTCTTCCCCATGAACCGACTCAGGCGAGACCGACTTGCCGACCATGCTCGTGCTCTCGCCGGGCAAGGCGCGCTGGGCTCGCTCCGTCGGCGCCTTCTGCCGCACCACCCACGGGACCTGAGCCCACACCGGGTTCGAGACTCGAGAGGGTGTCGTACTAGGCGCGTTCGACGCCGAGACGCTCGGCGCCTTTGGCAACGGCGTGGCGGCGGGCCGGCGCGCGACGGAGAGCATCGATGCGGTGCCGGCGCTGCAAGAGGTCGATTGCGCGTCGGTGGCGCGGGGTGCGGACGCAGTGGCGGAGGACGATGCCCTCGGCGACGAGATCATGGCGGAGATCCTCGAGGAGGCGCGGGGAGATCGGGAGAGAAGGGGGGGGGGGGGGGGGCCGGGGGGCGGGAACCGGGAAACAGGGAGGTCCAGGAGGCCCCCGAGGGGGCAAAAGGCAAGGGAGGCTCCTTTTCCGTCGAGTACTCAGGGGGGGCTTCTTCAACGGTTAAAACCGGAGGGAGCCAAAGGCCAGGGAGGCGGAAGCGGCCCCCCCGGCGGCGGTTTCTTGGGGGGGCGGGGGGAAGGACAAGGGGGGAGTGGCCAAAGACAAAATTTCTGAACTCCCCCGGATGGAGGCGGAACTGGACCATTGTAATGGGGCGAGGGCTCCCGAGCCTGCCCCGAGTGTACCCAAAAAGGGCCCGCGGTTTAGGC
>NW_005198433.1:13189-47958 GCF_000372725.1 Emiliania huxleyi CCMP1516 | reverse complement strand
TTACAGGACAATGTGCCGATTACCCGAGATTACCCGAGATTACCCGAGATTACCCGAGATTACCCGAGATTACCCGAGATTACCCGAGATTGGAGGGCTTGCTCTGCAAGGCGCGCAACGAGATTACCCGAGATTACCCGAGATTACCCGAGATTACCCGAGATTGGAGGGCTTGCTCTGCAAGGCGCGCAACGAGAAGCAGCTCAAGGCCATCGAGAAGCGGCGCCAGCTGGAGGAGCCCGGGGTCGGCGGTGGGCCTGAGGCCACCCGAGATTGTCCGAGATTGTCCGAGATTAGGCGCCAGCTCGAGGAGAAGCTCGCAAAGATCGCAAAGAAGAAGAAGAAGGCCAAGGCCAAGGCGAAGAAGGCGGCCAAGAAGGGCGCGTGAACGGGTTTGGCGCTGCTGTCGGCCCCACCGCAGCGCGGACCCGCAGGTCGTAGAGCCGTGGAGCCCAGGCGCGGGGGGTAGCAGACGCCAGCCCTTCTCCTGCTTGTGAGGGTCGCGGCGGCGGTTTGCGGCGGGGGCTCCGAAGGGTGTTTTGGGAGAGAAGCGATCGACGCGCCGCAAGTGCGCACGCAGGGATACAGCGAAGGCGGATGCGATGGGCGCTTAACCACCACCAGGCTTCCTCGGAATCGGGTTTTCATATAAAAAAGTCGCGGCGCGCTGTTTTTGTGCGAAAAACCAAAAACACACACACGCGCGGTGACTGGTGACTAGGTCCAGCCCAGGGTGGCACAGATCTGACCTTTTGTGACTGTAAGTATAAAGATGAGAGTGAGGTTGAACCGGACCCAATCAAAGTCGGCGTGTTTCCAGAGGGGGGGGGGTATGACGAAAAACGGCGGGCGCATTTGGGCACATGATGGGGAGAACTCTGTGTGGTGGACCCGCTCACCGTCCGGCAACTTCTCACCGCCCCAAAGGCGCTCTGCGCCGTACTAACAGCGCCGAGCGTGTAGCGCAGTACACGCGCGACGCGCCCCGTGAAGGGCGTCTAATGAATCGGCGCAACGAGCCTTACCCGAGCCGAAAAGTGTGAGAACCGTCTTTTCACACCTCAAAGCCGCTAAGTCTTTTTTTCGCCGTCAAGCCGCTCTAGCGGCGCTGCGCGCCGCGTAAAGAGCGCGGCGCGTGCAGGGGAGCACACACTGCACACGCACCGCCAATGCCGCCTCGTGAGCCGGCGAGCCGAGCCCTGTTCATAGCAGAACGTGTGAACGGCGCCTCTTCACACCTCGAGCCGTGAACACCGTCCGGCGCCTTCTCACCGCCCCAAGGGCGCTCCGCGCCGTGCGAACGGCGCCGAGCGGGCAGCGCAGCACACGTCCGACACGCCACTTGCACGGCGTCTGATAAAACGGCGCCTCGAGCCCTATCCGAGTCGAAAAGTGTGAGAACCGTCATTTCACACCTCGAAACCGCTAAGTCATTTTTTCGCCGTCAAGCCGCTCTAGCGGCGCTGCGCGCCGCAAAGAGAGCGCGGCGCGTGCAGAGGAGCACGCGCTGCACACGCACGGTGAAGGCCGTCTCACGAGTCGGCGAGCCGAGCCCTATTCATAGCACAGAGTGTGAACGGCGCCTCTTCACACCTCGAGCCGTGAACACCGTCCGGCGCCTTCTCACCGCCCCAAGGGCGCTGCGCGCCGTGCAAACGGCGCCGATCGTGCAGCGCAGCACACGTGCGACACGCCCCTTGCACGGCGTCTGATACAACGGCGCCTCAAGCCCTATCCGAGTCGAAAAGTGTGAGAACCGTCTTTTCACACCTCGAAACCGCTAAGTCATTTTTTCGCCGTCAAGCCGCTCTCGCGGCGCTGCGCGCCGCAAAGAGAGCGCGGCGCGTGCAGAGGAGCACACGCTGCACACGCACGGCGAAGGCCGTCTCACGAGTCGGCGAGCCGAGCCCTATTCATAGCAAAGAGTGTGAACGGCGCCTCTTCACACCTCGAGCCGTGAACACCGTCCGGCGCCTTCTCACCGCCCCAAGGGCGCTGCGCGCCGTGCAAACGGCGCCGAGCGGGCAGCGCAGCACACGTGCGACACGCCCCTTGCACGGCGTCTGATACAACGGCGCCTCAAGCCCTATCCGAGTCGAAAAGTGTGAGAACCGTCTTTTCACACCTCGAAACCGCTAAGTCATTTTTTCGCCGTCAAGCCGCTCTCGCGGCGCTGCGCGCCGCAAAGAGAGCGCGGCGCGTGCAGAGGAGCACACGCTGCACACGCACGGCGAAGGCCGTCTCACGAGTCGGCGAGCCGAGCCCTATTCATAGCAAAGAGTGTGAACGGCGCCTCTTCACACCTCGAGCCGTGAACACCGTCCGGCGCCTTCTCACCGCCCCAAGGGCGCTGCGCGCCGTGCAAACGGCGCCGAGCGGGCAGCGCAGCACACGTGCGACACGCCCCTTGCACGGCGTCTGATAAAACGGCGCCTCAAGCCCTATCCGAGTCGAAAAGTGTGAGAACCGTCTTTTCACACCTCGAAACCGCTAAGTCATTTTTTCGCCGTCAAGCCGCTCTCGCGGCGCTGCGCGCCGCAAAGAGAGCGCGGCGCGTGCAGAGGAGCACACGCTGCACACGCACGGCGAAGGCCGTCTCACGAGTCGGCGAGCCGAGCCCTGTTCATAGCACAGAGTGTGAACGGCGCCTCTTCACACCTCGAGCCGTGAACACCGTCCGGCGCCTTCTCACCGCCCCAAGGGCGCTGCGCGCCGTGCAAACGGCGCCGAGCGTGCAGCGCAGCACACGTGCGACACGCCCCTTGCACGGCGCCTGCTAAAACGGCGCCTCGAGCCCTATCCAAGTCGAAAAGTGTGCGAACCGTCATTTCACACCTCGAAACCGCTAAGTCATTTTTTCGCCGTCAAGCCGCTCTAGCGGCGCTGCGCGCCGCAAAGAGAGCGCGGCGCGTGCAGAGGAGCACGTGCTGCACACGCACGGTGAAGGCCGTCTCACGAGTCGGCGAGCCGAGCCCTATTCATAGCACAGAGTGTGAACGGCGCCTCTTCACACCTCGAGCCGTGAACACCGTCCGGCGCCTTCTCACCGCCCCAAGGGCGCTGCGCGCCGTGCAAACGGCGCCGATCGTGCAGCGCAGCACACGTGCGACACGCCCCTTGCACGGCGTCTGATAAAACGGCGCCTCGAGCCCTATCCGAGTCGAAAAGTGTGAGAACCGTCATTTCACACCTCGAAACCGCTAAGTCATTTTGTCGCCGTCAAGCCGCTCTAGCGGCGCTGCGCGCCGCAAAGAGAGCGCGGCGCGTGCAGAGGAGCACGCGCTGCACACGCACGGTGAAGGCCGCCTCGTGAGTCGGCGAGCCGAGCCCTATTCATAGCAAAGAGTGTGAACGGCGCCTCTTCACACCTCGAGCCGTGAACACCGTCCGGCGCCTTCTCACCGCCCCAAGGGCGCTGCGCGCCGTGCAAACGGCGCCGATCGTGCAGCGCAGCACACGTGCGACACGCCCCTTGCACGGCGCCTGCTAAAACGGCGCCTCGAGCCCTATCCGAGTCGAAAAGTGTGAGAACCGTCATTTCACACCTCGAAACCGCTAAGTCATTTTTTGTTCCTGGCACAAAGTGCGAACGGCGTCTCTTCACTCCTCGAGTCGTGAATGCCGTCCGGCGCCTTCTCGCCGCCCCAAAGGCGCTCCTCGCCGGGCTAGCAGCGCCGAGCGTGTAGCGCAGCACACGCGACACACGGCCTTTGAATGGCGTCTGACAAATGTTTTTCTTCTTCTCAGCGCATCCATCTCGGCGCGTCGATTCTTCGTTTTCCGGGTTCCAATTCTTTTCCTGCCTCGCCTGTCGCGTGAATCGTTTCGTGCGACCGCCTTTTGTCGAAAATTCTTTACCGGCGTCCGGCAAAATTCTTTTTCGGTCGCGGACGGCACAGCTCGCTCGCTTGCCATTTGCTCACGCTCGCGCAGGCGCGTCGCAGCGTGCACCCACGCAACGCCTCCGCTCCGTCCACACCACCCACTGCGTAGCCATGGCATTTCCGTGTGCATGCGACGGACTCGCTCTCCTGCACTTGCCGCCGCCCTCGCCACCGCCGGTTCCGAAACTGCTCTGCGGCCGCCATCGCACTCACTGCCTCGCTCTGCAGGAGTCGACACCAGCGCCACCTGACCCGCACCCGCTCGCTCTCGCTCACGCTTCGTGCTGTCGCTGCTAGGGTCTTCGCTCATCGACTCGGAGCGCCGGCCGCCTCTCTCGTGCTCTTTTCGCTGTCACGTCACCTCGACACCGCGCGGTCGCGACTCTCGATGTTGCGTCGGCTCTCTCGGTCACAGCGTCACCACCCGCTGCGCCGAGCAGCAAAGGCGAGGCGCAGCCTCGCATCGGCGGTGGCCGACCGCCGTGCCGACGGAAAAAATGCCTTCGATCCCGCCGCAACCCTCCATCTCACCGCCGCCGTCTTCGCCACGAGACCGCCTCCGGCGAGCTGGGCCGGCTCTCCTCGCACACGCGGCGCTCTCGAGCGCCCCAAGCATAAAGATTGCCGGGTGTCGTTAGGGTTAGCCAGGGTAGTGTTGCGGTTAGGGTTAGAGGTGGCACACCGTCATGACGTTAGGGTTAGGATCACGTCGTCGTCGAGAGCTAGGGTTAAGTTAGGGTTACACGCTCCCCCGCCACGGCTCGAAGAAGGGCTCAAAAGTCGATAAAACGGTCAACCTCGCGAAAAAATCGCGCGCTGCGCGCGCAGGAAGAAAGAGAGAGAGAGAGTCACTACCGCCGCCGCAACCACACCCCGGCGGAGCCCGGGAGAAAGTCGTGGAGCGCAGCGACACGACTTTCCCGGGGCGACGCCGGCGCGCGCGGATGGGTGACTACCGGGATAAGGCGCGACAAAGCAGAAGAAGAAAAATTCGGCATTTAGCGCCAGCAGTGCGCGTCAGTCATGCACGTGAGAAAAATCGCGTGTTTGCTCTCGCTCGTGCAGGAGCGTCGCCGCGTGCACCCACGCACGCCCTCCGCACCGTCCGCACTGCTCACTGCCTCGCCATGGCATTTGCGCCCATGTTTCTGCGGCTCCGCCTCGCATTCTTTGCTCGCCGCCGCCTTCGCTGCCGCCTTCGCCTCCTCTGCCACTTCCGGAACGCTCGCCACCTCTCCCACTGCCTCGCTCAGCAACCAGCTAGCAAACTCGCCTCCGGTCTCACTCTCACGGCTAACCCTGCGTGCTGTCGCTACTAGATTCTTCGCATCTACTTGAGCGGAGCGCGAGCGTCTGCCGTCTCTCACCTGCTCTTTCCGCTGCCACTCGATGCCGCGGTCGCGACGCTCCGATGCCACTCCCTAGGTCGCAGCTCCATCGCTCGCTGCACCAAGGAGCGATGACGAGGCGGCAGCATCGCATCGGCGGTGCCGACCGTTGTCACGCTCGGCCATCTCGCGCCGCAATCTCCTCTCTCACCGCCGCCACCGTCTTCGCACGCTATCGCTCCGGGCGAGCCCATCAAGCACGCTATCCTCGCACTCGCGTCGCTCGCCGTCCTCAACAGACAGTGGAGGGATGGCCAGCTAGGGTTAGCGAGGTTGGGTGCGGTTAGGGTTAGGGTTCCCGAGGAAGAGGTGCTCGGGTTAGGGTTAGCACCCGCTCCGAGCTAGGGTTAAGTTAGGGTTACCGCTCCCCCGCCACGGCTCGACGGAGGGCTCAAAAATCGATGAAAAGGGCCCTCCCGCCAAAAAAATCGCGCGCTGCGCGCGCAGGGAGAGAGAGAGGGAGAGAGAGTTATTGCCGCCACGCCGCACGTACAACTCGCCCGGGAGAAAGTTGACGAGCGGAGCGAGGCAACTTTCCCGGGGCGAGCGCCGGCCGCGCGCGGAAAACGCGGTTTTTGCCAAAACGGTGGAGGCCGCCCCGCGCTACCGCCCCATCAAACCCGCGCCGCCTGAAGCCCTCGGGAAGGCCCTCAAAACGCCGACGCGGGAGGGCGAAAATCGCACCGCTTCAGAGCCCGCGCGAGGACGGACCCCACGCCGCCCCACGAGCGACCCGCGCAACCCGCGACCAACAGCCGTGCGGAGAATCGGCAGGAGATGTCCGCAGCCCCAAGGATCGCCCTCGTCCGATAAAACCACCGACCACCATGACCATCCCCGCGCGCGCTGCAAATCTTCAGGCCCTCTGCTCGACTTTGGACGACGACTTTATTTCGGGTGCTAAAGCAGCTCGCACGGGCCCACCTCGCCGCCCCCGCCGCCGCCCGCCCCCGCGCGGCAGGCCCGGCGCCGCTGGCTTCCCCCGCGCACCTCACGGGGCGCCATGACACCGCCTGCCAGGCGGCCTGCAGCAGTGCGGGACAGCAGCTGCGGGATCCCTCGCCTCCCGACGGCCACGGCGCCGCCCCGCGGTCGAAGCTCGCAAAACCACGCACGGCCCCGTCCACACCGCTCACCGGACGCCCGCTCGCGCCGCCCGCGGACCCCTCTCCCGCCAAACCCGCCCCTCTCCTAGCCCCTCCCAGAAGCCGCCACACAGGCCTCGCCTCGCCTCGCACCAGCCCCCGAAAAATAGGGCGATTTCTGGGGCTCCCAGGCCATTCCCTATCGATTTCGGAAAACTTTTTTCCCGCGGACTTTTCGGGCGCAATTTATTTCTTTATTACAGAGGCTGCTCTACAAAGAATTTTTTATTTGCCCACACAGCCGGACGGGCTCTCCTGCTCAGCGCGCTGTCTCTCTCGCCCTCTCGCCGCTATGCCTCGTCCACGCTCCAGGATACTTCCTCCGTGCATACTTCCATCGCGGCGCGGCGCCCGACCGCGCGTCGGCGCGGTCTGATTGCCGCCGCGGCTCTCGTCGCGCCGCTTCGTCTCCGCCGCCGTCTCGGCGGCCGCGCGGGCTGGCCTGGGAAGGTTCCGCTCTGGAACTTCGTTACGTGGGCACCGCACCGCCTCGCCTCGCGCCTCGCGCGGCCAACTCTCCACAGCCGCGGCGGCTGGCCGGCGCCACACGTACCGCCGCATCTCGCTCACCGAGCGCTCCTCTTGAGAGGAGACGGGCCATCTCAGGCCGCCTCTCGACCCTCTCCTCTCGACCTTTCCGCTCGACGCTTTCCTCTCGACCCTTTCCTCTCGACCCTTTCCTTTCGATGCTGCCTTTCGGCGCCGCCGAGAAGGCGGCGAAGAAGGCGGTTCCTTTCGCGGCCGACGCCGCCGGCCTCGACGCGGCCAAGAAGGGCGCGCTCGCGTCGCTGCCCGACAGCCTCGTCGATAAGCTCGGGCAGGGGTCTCCCGACATGTTCTTCTCCGCGGCGCTCACGCAGACGGCGGCCAAGGCGGCGTGCGCCTCCGGCAAGGCCGAGGTGTGAAGAGACGCCGTTCACACCCCTCCTGCTGTGAGCAGGCGGCGTGCCTCCTCTTCTCCGACAAGGCCGAGGTGCCGCCCATCTTCCGCTCCCTCTCCATGGCGTTCGAGGGGCAGATGCAGTTCGGCTTCGCGCCGCCCGCGATGATGGCACAGGCCTGCTCCCCCACGGCCCCGGGCCTTGCACTTTGGATGCCGCGCCAGCTCCTGCCCGCGTGCCCCGGGCCTTGCACTCTGGATGCCGCGCCAGCTCCTGCCCGCGTGTCCGACGCGAGGGAGTCGCCTGGCCCTTGCCCCACCACCGCACCTGGTGTGTGTGTGGAGACGCCTACCTTCCCTCCCCTTCCCTGATGGCGCAGTTCAACATCGACAGGGCGCCCGCGCTGCTGGTGCTGTGGAACGAGAACGAGGGCAAGGACGAGCAGGACGCGCAGGCGGGGATGAAGCTGACGGGCGCGCGCTTCATGCCGCAGGCGCACGGGGAGATGCGGGGAGATGCGGGGAGATGCGGGGAGATGCGGGGAGATGCGGGGAGATGCGGGGAGATGCGGGGAGATGCGGGGAGATGCGGGGAGATGCGGGGAGAGGCTGGGTAGATGCGGGGAGATGCGGGGAGATGCGGGGAGATGCGGGGAGATGCGGGGAGAGCTGGCGACCGCCTCCGCAGGTCCACGGAAAGTTTTCCTAGGGCAACATCCCGCGCATTGGTGGGGTGGGTGGTAAGAGGGGGGGCTTTTTTCCCCGATTTTCCCCAACCCTTCCAACTTTTCCCCCACTTTTCCCCCCCCAAGGTGGTCGAGCAGGGGCTGAAAATGCTGGGAGCGCTCGCCGGGGGCACGGAGGGGGCAGGACCCCCCCAAAGGAGGTCGAGCCGCCGCGAGGCTTGCTCTGGTAGGCGCGCACCCGGGAGGGGCCAACCCGCCCGGCGGCGAGGGCGAGGGCGGGAGGGGAAAGGCGCCCGGCCCAAGCAAGGACGTGGGCCCCCCGCCTGAGCTCTCCGCTGCCAATTTGGGGGGGGGCCACCCCCCCCCCCCCCCGCCCCCCGCCCCCCGCCCCCCGCCTCCACACACACACACACACACACACCGCTCACCCACGCGCACTGGGCCTTGCGCTTTGAATGCCGTGGGGCTGCTGTCGTCTAGACGTGGAGTCGCGAGGGACTTGCCTGGCCCTTGCCCCCCCACCTCGCGTGTGTGGAGAAGCTTACCTGACCTTTACCTTGCCTGCCTTAGGCGGAGTGCACGCAGCGCGGCGGGCTCTGCGCCGTCGGCCTCCTCGAGGTGTGAGGAGACGCCGTTCACACTTCATGCTGTGTGAGCAGGCGGGCTCTGCGCCGTCGCCCTCCTCGACGGCGGCCCCGACAACGGGAACAAGGAGGCGCAGCTGGCGGTGCTGGCCAAGCTGCGCAGGCGGGGCGCGGGCGGGCCGCTCTCGTACTCGTGGCTCGATGCGACGTGCCACACCGACTTTGTGGCCGCGTTTGGGCTCGGCGAGTCGAGAGACCCTCAGAATCTCGGGTAATCTCGGGTAATCTCGGGTACTCTCGGCGACACGAGAGACCCGCCGGCAGCGCTCCCTTTGCCATCACCGAGAGTGAAGCTGGGTCTTCCCCATGAACCGACTCAGGCGAGACCGACTTGCCGACCATGCTCGTGCTCTCGCCGGGCAAGGCGCGCTGGGCTCGCTCCGTCGGCGCCTTCTGCCGCACCACCCACGGGACCTGAGCCCACACCGGGTTCGAGACTCGAGAGGGTGTGGTACTAGGCGCGTTCGACGCCGAGACGCTCGGCGCCTTTGGCAACGGCGTGGCGGCGGGCCGGCGCGCCACCGAGAGCATCGATGCGGTGCCGGCGCTGCAAGAGGTCGATTGCGCGTCGGTGGCGCGGGGTGCGGACGCAGTGGCGGAGGACGATGCCCTCGGCGACGAGATCATGGCGGAGATCCTCGAGGAGGCGCGGAGAGATCGGGAGAGAAGGGGGGGGGGGGGGGGGCCGGGGGGGGAAGCCGGGGGCGGGGAGCAGGGAGGTCGAGGAGGCGCCGGAGGGGGCGAGAGGCGAGGGAGGCTCCTTTTCCGTCGAGTACTCAGGGGCGACTGCATCAACGGTTAGGAGCGGAGGGAGCGAGAGGCGAGGGAGGCGGAGGCGGCCGCCGCGGCGGCGGCTGCTGCGGCGGGCGGCGGGCAGGACGAGGGGGGCGTGGCCAAGGACGAGATGTCTGAGCTACAGCGGATGGAGGCGGAGCTGGAGCAGTGTAGTGCGGCGAGTGCTCCCGAGCCTGCCCCGAGTGTACCCGAGAGTGGCCGGCGGTGTAGGCGGAGGTGGAGCAGTGCGGCGTGGAGGACTTGCTCTGCAAGGCGCGAGATTACCCGAGATCACCCGAGATTACCCGATATTACCCGAGATTACCCGAGATAGGAGGACTTGCTCTGCAAGGCGCGAGATTACCCGAGATTACCCGAGATTACCCGAGATTACCCGAGATTACCCGAGATTGGAGGACTTGCTCTGCAAGGCGCGAGATTACCCGAGATTACCCGAGATTACCCGAGATTACCCGAGATTACCCGAGATTGGAGGACTTGCTCTGCAAGGCGCGAGATTACCCGAGATTACCCGAGATTACCCGAGAGATTACCCGAGATTGGAGGGCTTGCTCTGCAAGGCGCGCAACGAGAAGCAGCTCAAGGCCATCGAGAAGCGGCGCCAGCTGGAGGAGCCCGGGGTCGGCGGTGGGCCTGAGGCCACCCGAGATTGTCCGAGATTGTCCGAGAGTAGGCGCCAGCTCGAGGAGAAGCTCGCAAAGATCGCAAAGAAGAAGAAGAAGGCCAAGGCCAAGGCGAAGAAGGCGGCCAAGAAGGGCGCGTGAACGGGTTTGGCGCTGCTGTCCGCCCCACCGCAGCGCGGACCCGCAGGTCGTAGAGCCGTGGAGCCCAGGCGCGGGGGGTAGCAGACGCCAGCCCTTCTCCTGCTTGTGAGGGTCGCGGCGGCGGTTTGCGGCGGGGGCTCCGGTGTTTTGGGAGAGAAGCGATCGACGCGCCGCAAGTGCGCACGCAGGGATACAGCTAAGGCGGATGCGATGGAGGCGCTTAACCACCACCAGGCTTCCTCGGAATCGGGTTCATACAGAAAGTCGCGGCGCGGCTGTAGTGTTTTGATTGTTCGAAAAACCACCAAAACACACACGCGCGCGGCGCGGTGTGTTCGGTGTTGCACGATGCACCCCCCGCACACGGTAAGGTAAAGGTTAGGTAAACTTCTCCACACACACGAGGTGGTGGGGCAAGGGGGGGCAACCCTCGCGTCTCCACGTCTGACGACAGGAGCCCCACGGCATTCAAAGTGCAAGGCCCAGTGCGCGTGGGTGAGCGGTGTGTGTGTGTGTGTGTGTGTGTGTGTGTGTGTGTGTGTGTGTGTGTGTGTGTGTGTGTGTGTGTGTGTGTGTGTGTGTGTGTGTGTGTGTGTGTGTGTGTGTGTGTGTGTGTGTGTGTGTGTGTCACGTCCCTGCATCCTCCGCCGGTTCCTCCCGTCGCCTCTTCTTTGTTCGAATGTTTTTCAATCCATCCTTCACGAAGCCCTCCCATGTAGCTAGCGTTCTTGGCGAATGTCTCGAAATGGCCAGCAGGCGCTGTCTGCTCGCGGTCTGTGCGGGCCGCTCGTCCTCCTCGCCCTTCTTTCGTCCTCCCGTCCCTCCCCTCCACCATGGCCTTCTCGGCACTTCTTTCTCCATCCGCCTCGCCCTGCCTTTTCGTATCGTGCCGTTCGCCCTCCATTCGGTGACCTCCATGGCTGTCCGCCCCCTTTTGGGTGACGCTCTCGATGCGGTTGCGTCAACCTCGACGTCGCTGTCGCCCTCCCCGTCCCCGCCGGCGTCCGTGCCTCGGTTCGCGTCATCGGTAGCGTCTCCGTTGTTCCCTCGTGCCCCGCCGTCGCCCTCTCTGCTCGGGCCGTTAGCGATTTCGCCCCTCCTGCGTGTCGCCCCTCCGTCCCCTCCCCTTTCTTCGTCGTCATCGTCGCTGTCGCGAAAGCCCTCCGGTCCCTCGATTCCCTCGCCTATCCCCTCCGCTGCGTCGTCCCAGTTTATATCCTCATCCTCTGCGCACGTCGCGTTGGCTTCCTCTCTCCCCCTTTCCTCCTTGCCCCTCTCGCTGTCTGGTGTTAATGGACCCCCTTCCTCTCCCTCGCCACCGTCACCGTCACCATCCCCGTCGCTACCGCCCAACGTGCCCGCCGCCCTTTGTTTCACACTCGTCTCTGCCATGTCCGCCGTCGCCGCCGTCCTGTCTGCTGCGCTCTGTGCTCCGTGGTACAGTCGTTTATTGTTGCTCAGGATTAGCTCACGCACCAGGACAGCCTCCTGCTCGTTATTTTGGCTTGCCGATATGCATCCAAAGTTCCACGCTAGCTCCTCCTTCGTCACGTCTATCTTTTTGCAGTATCTCGCGAATGCCGTCCGCGCTTGCTGGGGTGTTATTGCGTTCGGATCCGCCCTGGTCCCCGCCCTGTATCCCATCTCCTTGCGGTGGCTCTTGTATGAGTCCCCATATGACCATGTGATTTCTTGGCCTTCCTTGACTCCCCTCTCTGCAAACAGGACCATCACCTGCGCAGCTGCCTTGCCTAATTGTATCTCCTCGTAGCGTACGAAGTGCGTCGCCCTCGTGCCTCGTTTCGGCTCATTCGATGCTGCAGGCCAGTCGAAGTTACCCGCGACGCTGTCAAAGTCGTCCCCGCTCTCGTCGTCACTTCCATCCAGCTGCGTCCCCCCTGCTGCCGTGTGTCGTGATAGTTCGTCTGGTACTGTCTCTGGTGGCTGCGCCGTTCCTGTCCGGAAGATCTCCCCAGTGTAGATGCTACACACCTCAAATTTCTCTAGCCTCCTCGTCGCCAGTAGGCCGAGTTCCCCTTCCGCTATGCTAGAGGGGCCTACATTCGCCCCTTCCACCGTGCCGCCCGTCGTTAGCATGGCCGTCGTTACTTTCGCCGCCGCCTCTGCTGCTTGTCGGCGGAGCGCCTCGCGCCTTCCCTCGTCTCCATGCTCCTGGTCTTGTTCTTTTTGTTTTCCTGCGCTTCCTGTCGCTGGTCCGGCGACGTATCTTGCCGTCTGCCTTCAACCTGGTTTGTGGACCTCCCGCACCTTACCCTTACAGGCCACCATAAGGGACCCCGTTGTCCGTTTGACATCAGACTTTTTTTGAGTTGGAGGTAATAATTAAAAGGATTGCACTGTCCCAAAGAACTGATTCATTCATTTCACCCTCACATAGTAACAATACCTCAAAGTTGAAAACCTCCAAAATAGGCCGTCAGGACTCTGTCAGGACTCCGTCAGGACTCTGTCAGGACTCTGTCAGGACTCCGCCAGGACTCCGCCAGGACAACCACTGCCCCCCCGCTGTGAACAGAGCCCTTAGCTAGAGAGTAGGGAGGGGTGTACAGTCGAGTTACTCCCGAGGGCAGGGACGGCCCTCCACTGAGGGAAAGGGCGCAACGGGGACGGTATGCTCACAACCCAGCCACGCAGCTCTTTGCTCGCGTACAGCCAACGAGTTTGCTGGTCCACAGGCAGGCCAGGCCGTGAGCGTGGGCCGGTCGGGCCTGATCCTGCGGTGAGCACTGGAGGGCTATGCGGCTCGCTCCGTCAGCCGACTTGCGCCGTCGAGCGGTCGAGCGCTTCGGGTTGGACCCGCGGGAGGGTCCCTGCGCGGCTGACATGGCCAGCCAAGCCGTGTGCGCTGCCGTGGGCGCTGTCGTGGGTGCTGCCGTGGGTGCTGCCGTGGGCGCTGCTGTGGGCGCTGCCGTGGGCGCTGCCTCGGTCAGCAGTCGGTCAGCAGTCGGTCAGCAGTCGGTCCGCTGCTCGGCGCTGGCCTGCAGGCCGCCGGTGGCAAATCGGGGGGGCGCGGGCCATGGACGTCGTGGCCGAGCTTTGCTGCCTTCTTGCACGTTGCCGGCTGTAACGTTGCCTGCACCATGGCCGCGCCTCTCTTGCTTGTGCGCTTTCATGGTCGAGCCGAGTGGCGCGAGAGTGAGCGTGATTTCTTTTGTCTGTAAGGACTCTAAGTTTCTGTCAGGACTCTCAAGTTTCTGTCAGGACTCTCAAGTTTGCTTGTCAGGACTCTCAAGTTTGCTTGTCAGGACTCTCAAGTTTGCGTCAGGACTGCCCCATCAGGACGATTCCGCAGAGGGCGCGCACGGTCGAAAGGGGGGCTGGGCGTCTATCATTCACTGCTGGGGGGGAGGGGAAGGAGGGTTGCAGTGAAGGAAGGTGGAGGTCTCGTCGGAGGCACTTGTGAGCACTGTGAAGACCGTGCGCCGTCAGGACCCCGCCAGGACTCTGTCAGGACTCTGTCAGGACTCTGTCAGGACTCTGTCAGGACTCTGTCAGGACTGTCAGGACAGGTGCGGGAGGTCCTCCACAAACCAGGTTCTTCGCTTCCTGGCGGGCCGCGTTTCCTTCCCCTCGTCCCGTCTGTTTTCTCCTGCGTGGTCGCCCTCGCGTGCGCCGCTCGCCGTCTGTTCTCCTCTCTACTCGCCGTCCTCGTCCCCTCGCTGTCGTCGCTTCCCTCCGGCGCTCGCCGCATCGTCGTTCCTATCACCGCGTTTCCTGCGCTGGCCTTCGCCTTCGAGCTCGCAGTGGGTCGTTTTGAGTGTCATCCCCATCGCTCTCGTCGTTCTGCCTCTCCCCGCTTCGAGGCGTCTCTCTGCCTCTTCCCTTTCCTTCTCCTCGGCATCACGTTGTCGATGTCGCCTCCGTCGCCAGCAAATACACGCATTCGCCGCCCACTCCATTTCTCGTATCCTCTCCTTCCTTTCCTTCTGTCCCTCTCTCAGGCGTTCTGTTTCCGCGGCTACTCGTTCCTTCCTCTCCGCCTCGAGTCCCTTCCTCTTCCCTTCCCGTACTTTGATTATTGATGCCGCCGTCTGCTGCAGTGCCTTGAGTGAAGTCACCACCCGTGTGTCATACTCCCTCATGATGTCTTCTGGCGGGTCCTGGTCCATCACACTCGGCTCGGGTAGTCGTCCAGCTAGCAGTTGCTCCATCGCCTCCCATTCCTCGTCGCTCTCCCTTCTTCCTGCGCACCTCTTCGTCGCCCCAGCAATGGCGCGTACAGCGAGCGCCTGGGCTTCGCACTCTGCGGTGTGGGCGAGTGTCCGCCTCCTTGACTTCGGTGGCGTCCATCTTAGCGCCTTGAGCACGTCCGCCGCGCCTTTCCTCATCGCCCGGTAGTGCTCCCTCCTCTCACCCTTCACCGCCTCGCACTCGGCGCATAGGACGTGCCTGTGAGAAGCGAGGGTGTGCATGCATCCAGGATGCCAGCAACCTTCAGCCCCATCGGCACACGCTCCTCCTCCCTCCTCGTCCCACCCGTCCTGCCGCGCCTCTGCCTCTAGGCTGGCCCTCCATCGCCTCCCGTGCTCTATACCTCGGGTCTGTCCCGTCCGCATGCCGTGTACCAGCCTCAGCCTCGCCTTTTCCCCGCAGGCCTCGGGCTGGCGCTGGGTCGAGTTTGGACCCCGCTCTTTGTCTCCCTCGTATCTCGTGTCGCCTGATATCGTCCCCGTCGCCTTGATTACCGTCCTCCACACGTTGTCGTCCCCTTCCTTTCGCGCTGCGTGCCCGCCGTCCAGCCACTTTCGTACCCACCGTCCAATTTTCTCCTTCGCCTCTTGATACAGCCTCCTGTCTCGGATCTCCGGCGCCTGCCCCTCCTCCTCATGCGTGTAGATGCATGCCCTGTTCGTCACGTGTCGTGCTAGGTCCATCTCGTACGCGCTCGTTACCCTGCTCCGCAGGTGTGCCTTTGCCGCCGCGTCCGCCATGGAATTGGGCGCGTTGCCCGCGTGCCCCTCCGTGAAGATGAAAATCACGTACCCTCTGTT
Source organism: Emiliania huxleyi CCMP1516 (assembly GCF_000372725.1). Taxonomy (NCBI): domain Eukaryota; phylum Haptophyta; order Isochrysidales; family Noelaerhabdaceae; genus Emiliania; species Emiliania huxleyi. Next base: position 32,760 of record NW_005198433.1, on the reverse strand, counting down.
GCGCTGTATAATGTCGATTTGTGCTTGCACCGCCGCATTGAGTGCGCTCCTATTTGTCTCGCCGCGTGTCCGCCCCCGATACGTCCGTTCGATCTCCTTGAGCGCCGTCTCGCTGTCCGACATCACTAGGCATCGGTGAGGCTGGAGGGTCGTTTCTGTTTCGTCCGCCTTCGTGCGCAGGAAGCTGTAGATGGCGTACATCTCGGCGTCGACAATCTCCCACGATCCCGGCAGGGCGCCTCCCCATATTCCCCGTCCTACCCGCTCGTGAATCTGTGCCCTGGTCTCTTGTGCATCGTCATCTCCCTCTTTCGGCTGCACGCCCTCCCATCCCCCGAATGATGCTAGCCTTCCGTCTCGAGTCTTCTTTAGCGAGGCGTCCGTCGCTGCCGCCGCTGTGAAGTGGTGCCACTTGTGCAGGCGGCACGCCAGGTCCCTCGCCCTCCACGTCGTGCTCGTTCCCCGCTCTCGCATGGTCCGACACTCGCTCTCGTCCATCACAATCTCGTTCTCGCCCTCTCGGTCGCGTAGTCGCTCTTGCGGCGCGCTCCGGATGGCGCCCTCCGCCTCGTCGCTCCTCAGATACAGTCGTAGGACGGGGTCGCGAGCAATATCGCTCCTCCCAATCTCTTCGTATCCCGCCCTTCCTCCTCCCTTTGTCCACATCTCCTGTACCGCCCCTCCGATCTCCTCCTCCATCGCGACGTTGTCGAGTACCGCTTGCGGCGCGCCTCGCCTCCACTCCCCGCCACCCACTAGGTCGTCTATCTCTTGCCCATGTCCGAGCGTGTCCGGTTCGTCACTCCCCCACCATGCGTCCCCGCCGATCGTCGCCTCTCCATCGGCGGCTACTCTCCACTCGTCGCCTCCCCCGTCCAGAGCCATCGTCTTTTTCGTCTTTTCCTTCTGCTGTGCGTCGCTAACTGCTGCGTCGCTCTCCGTGCTCGGCTCCTTGCCTAGGTATAATGTTCTGAAGGGTAGCGCCGAGCTATGTCTGTCGCGTTCGGACTCGTTGCGCGTGCTCTCTTTGATGTTGTCTTGGCGTTGTCCTGCCTCGTCACTGTGGGAGGCAACCTCGACGTGTCGTTTTATTGTGGACCACATCCTGGTCAGCGTGTCGTCGTTTGGTCTCTGCGCCCCCGCCGTGTCCGCCCAGGTGTCGATTGCGATTAGCATTGCTCGCATACCAGCCTCTCCTCTCGTTGCCGCTCGTTCGATGCGGTCGCGGGTGCTGAACGGTATTAGTTTTGTGTCTTGCGCCTCCTTGAGCGCTTCTAGCTTCGCGCCCCCCATCGCCGCGATGGTCCGGTGGCGCTCCCATGTCCGTTTTGTCGCGCCCTTCCATTTAATTAGGTACTCCCACCGTTCGGTCGCGTCCTCTCCCGTCTCCCCCGTTCGTCGTGCCCCGTCGATTCGTTCGTACGCCCATTTGTCTTCGCCCTTTACTTGTCCATTTCGAATTCCCCTCTGCTCCGTCGACGCGTCCGCCGCCATTCGAATGGCTATTCTCTGATCACTTCTGTTCCATTCTAGCCCTGCCTCGTCCCGCACACGGGGCTAGGGTGCTGATGCTATATCTGTGAGTAAAGTAGAAAACTACACAAAAGGGATGCTGGTCTCAGTCGCGTGGGCTCTCTACTTACCGCCTCCGTTGGCGCTTGCCGCCGCCGCTGGACCGACTCTGCTCCGCCGTCGGCGCCACCGCGCCCATCCAGTCCCAGCCGTCGGCCGAGAAGCTGCCGCTGTCGAGGCTAGTGGCCGCGTCGACGGCGGCCCATTCGGCCAGCTCGGCGCGCGGAACCCGCACAGGCGGCCCGCCGACGATGGACATCTGCGCGTCGGCGGAGCCCTCGGGCGCATCCTCCGCCACCTCCGCCTCGATCGTGCTCGGCTGCTGCGGCGGCGCCGTCGCCGCCGCCGCCGCCGTCGCCGCCGCCGCCGTTGCCACGACGACGAGGCTCTCGCCGGCGCGCAACGGGCGGCCGTCCAGCGCGCGCAGCCCGAGCCTGCCCAGCGCCTTCGCGCGCGCCTCTGCTGCGTCGATCTCGAGGAGCGAGAGCGCGTCGAGCGTCTGGCCGAGCAGCTCGAGCGGTTCGGCGCCTTGCGCGCTCAGCCGCCCGACGAGGCCGTCGAGGCGCACGCGCCGGGCCGCCAGCCAGCGGCGCGACGCCTCGAACGCCGCCGCGCTGCGCGCCGCCGCGCCGCGCGCCTCGCGCCGCGCCGCTTCTGCCTCAGCGAGCGCCACGCGCGCCGCCGCCGCCGCCGCCGACGCCTCCTCGCACGCCTGCTCGAGCGCCTCCGACAGCGCGGCGAAGCTTCTCACGGGCCGGTTGCGTGGGGCCGCCTTTGGATGCGGGCCGCCCTCGCTCCCGCCCTGCCCGCCCCGCCCGCCCCGCCCACTTCCGCCAGCGCCAGCGGCTTCGGCGTCGCCGTCATCGGCGTCGCCTTCAGCGTCGCCGTCATCGGCGTCGGCGTCGGCGGCGTCGCCGTCGCCGTCATCGGCGTCGCCTTCGGCGCCGGGCAGCAGGCCGCGCGCGCGCGCGAGCAGCGCCTCGGGAAGCCCCTCGCGCGCGGCCGCGTCGAGGGCGTATGAACCGCCGACGGCGCCTGTTCACAGCTAGAGGTGTGAAGAGACGCTGTTCACAGCAGCGAGGGCGTAGGATCCGCCGACGGCGCCCACGAGAATCGCGTACGACGGCAGCGCTGCGGCGCCCGCTCCGTTCCGTCGGTCGACCCGCCTCCGTTGCATCGCCGCGACCTGCCGCCGCCAAAGGCGAATCTCGGGCAATCTCGGGTAATCTCGGGCAATCTCGGGCAATCTCGGGCAATCTCGGGCAATCTCGGGCAATCTCGGGTAATCTCGGGCAATCTCGGGCAATCTCGCGACCTGCCGCCGCCAAGGGCAGAGGTGTGCACCTCTGCTCGTGCTTGTGCGCTCACACCAACCACACTGCGGGGGGTCCCCGAGCCATGTGTGTGTGTGTGCGCGCGCGCGCGCGCGCCTGTGCGTGTGTGGGACGGACGTTGTTGTCCTCTGCGCGGGGCTACTTGCGGGGACCCGAGGACGTACCGCAGCCGACCTGCAGCCGCGTATCGCGCAGCGCGAGCAGCTTGAGCGGCGACGCGTGCGTCGTCGCGACGAGCCGCGCGCCCCGCGCCAGCAGCTCCTCGATAACCGCTTGAGCCACCGCCGCGCCCTCGGCCGGCTCGGTGCTCGCGCCTAATCTCGAGTAATCTCGGGCAATCTCGGGCAGTCTCGGGTAATCTTGCGGGAGTAGGCGCGGTGCTCGCGCCTCATCTCGGGTAATCTACCGGGCAGTCTCAGGGGTATTCGGCGCCGGGCTCGTCGAGCAGCATGCAATCTCGGGTAATCTCGGGTAATCTCGGGTAATCTCGGGTAATCTCGGGTAATCTCGCCGGGCTCGTCGAGCAGCACGAGGGCACTCGCGCCGTGCGCACCCGCCGCCTCGAGGGCGCGCGCGCAGCTGCGCACGTGCGCAGAGTACGACGACGTGCCCGCCGACACGTCTTGCGCCTCCGCCAAGTCGCTCACCACGGCAGAGAAGAAGTCGACGCGCGGCGACGACACCTGGGGAGGTGTCCTCACCAATCAGGTCTGGCTTCCTCATTGTCGCAGAGACGAGGCCGGCGCGCGGCGCCGCCACCGCCATCGCAGCCCCATCACCGCCTCCGCCGCAGCGTCCGCCACCACCAACCCCCGCGCCGCCCTCGGCGCCACCGCCGCCCTCGCCCTCGCCGTCGCGCGCCGGCGAGCACGGCACGGGCACTGCGCAGCGCACGAGCAGCGCAGCTAGCCCCACCGTCTTCAGGGCGACAGACTTGCCGCCTGTTCACAGCTAGAGGTGTGAAGAGACGCCGTTCACAGCCCGACCGTCTTCAGGGCGACAGACTTGCCGCCTGTTCACAGCTAGAGGTGTGAAGAGACGCCGTTCACAGCCCGACCGTCTTCAGGGCGACAGACTTGCCGCCTGTTCACAGCTAGAGGTGTGAAGAGACGCCGTTCACAGCCCGACCGTCTTCAGGGCGACAGACTTGCCGCCTGTTCACAGCTAGAGGTGTGAAGAGACGCCGTTCACAGCCCGACCGTCTTCAGGGCGACAGACTTGCCGCCTGTTCACAGCTAGAGGTGTGAAGAGACGCCGTTCACAGCCCGACCGTCTTCAGGGCGACAGACTTGCCGCCTGTTCACAGCTAGAGGTGTGAAGAGACGCCGTTCACAGCCCGACCGTCTTCAGGGCGACAGACTTGCCGCCTGTTCACAGCTAGAGGTGTGAAGAGACGCCGTTCACAGCCCGACCGTCTTCAGGGCGACAGACTTGCCGCCTGTTCACAGCTAGAGGTGTGAAGAGACGCCGTTCACAGCCCGACCGTCTTCAGGGCGACAGACTTGCCGCCTGTTCACCGCTAGAGGTGTGAAGAGACGCCGTTCACAGCCCGACCGTCTTCAGGGCGACAGACTTGCCGCCTGTTCACAGCTAGAGGTGTGAAGAGACGCCGTTCACAGCCCGACCGTCTTCAGGGCGACAGACTTGCCGCCTGTTCACCGCTAGAGGTGTGAAGAGACGCCGTTCACAGCCCGACCGTCTTCAGGGCGACAGACTTGCCGCCTGCGCGTGCCAGCGGCGGCACGGAAGTGTCTCGAAAGTGTCTTGGAGGTGTCTCGGAAGTAATTGGGAAGTGTCTCGGAAGTGTCTCGGAGGTGTCTTGCCGCCTGCGTTTGGCCCGGTCAGCACCAGGCCCTGCGGACGCGTCGCGGACGCGTCACGGACATGCCCGCGGGGCACGTGGGAGGAGGAGGAGGAGGAGGAGGAGGAGGAGGAGGAGGAGGGAGAGGAGGAGGGAGGAGGTAGGAGGAGGAGGGAGAGGACATGCCCGCGGCACGCGGGTCGAAGGAGGAAGCGCTGACTTCTGACTGTCGATGCGGTCTCTCCCTGTCTCGACTGTCCGAGCTTGTGCGTCTTGGTGCCGGGGTTGTGCGTTTATAGGCAGCGCCGGTGGGCTCCTGCGGGCAGCCCTCGCCGCCCAGCTCCAGCCGATTGCCAACCACGGCGCTCACGCCACCGGCGGGGGCGGAGGCGCCGGTGGCGGCGGCGCTGGCGAGCAGCGGGTGCGTCGCGCCGTCGAGCCGCACCACGCCCTGCTCACCCACCGCCGGCACGCGCGCCCCCCATGCCGCGCCAAGCGCCGCACGCGCAAACACCGCGTCGAGCTCGCCCGCCGCCGCCAGCGACTCCTCGAGCGACGCGCGGTGCGCGGCGACGAGGGCGCTGAGCGCGCGCACCTAATCTCGAATACTCTCGGGTACTCTCGGGTACTCTCGACGAGGGCGCTGAGCGCGCGCACCAGCCGCCGCTCGGCGCGCTCGACGCGACCGTCGGCGCGCGCCGCGGCCGCCGAGAGCCGCCGCACCTGGTGCGGCTCGACGAACGCCTTGGACGAGATGACCCGAGATCACCCGAGATTCCCCGAGATTGCCCACCCGGTGCGGCTCGACGAATGCCGTCGCGCCCGAGCGCGACCGCGCCACCTCCTCCCCGACGCGCCCCTGGCCGCTGCCGACCGCCACCGGCACCACCCACCTGTTCACAGCTAGAGGTGTGAAGAGACGCCGTTCACAGCCGCCGCCCGCCACCGGCACCACCCACCGGCCGTCGCGCTGCCGCGGCGGCGGTCGGTCCTCCGCCAGCCCGGCGACAAAGTCTGGCTCGGTCAGCAGCGAGCGCATTTTGTCCGCCGTCGAGCGAGCAGCGCTCTGCGCGGCCACCCGCCGCCTCGCCAGCCGCGGGAACGCCTTGGACGAGATTACCCGAGATCACCCGAGATTACCCGAGCCGCGATGGGGCGCTATGGGGAGGTATGCGGAGATATGGGGACGCCTTGGACGAGAGCACCACCTCGCCGGTGCTCGTGCGGTCGAACGCGTCACCAAAGGCCTTGAGCAGCCGCGGCGGCGGCGAGGCGTTGATCGCGAGCGCGGCTAGCTGCGGTGTGCGCTCCCACCGATGCGGCTCCGCCCAGCAGGCTGTGGTGTGGAGGGCTGCCACCGCCTGGCCTATCTCGAGCAGGTCCTGCGGACCCAGCGTCGCGCCCGCGGACACTGCGACCAGGCTGTCCTCGATCGCCAGCTCGTGAGGAAACGGCGGCGAAGACTCCACGGCAAAGGCTTCGGAGACGGCGCTGTAGGCGTCGCGGCACTCGGCCGCCGTTTCGTGCAGGCGCGGCGTCAGGCACAAGGCGCGTCCCGGCGCCGTCTGAGCTCGGTCTGACAGCAGCTGCAGGCACTCAGGGAGGCCGAGGGCGACGGCGTCACGCGTGAAGGCCGAGGAGAGCGTCAGCGCCGACGGAAGGGAGAGACTGGCGCAGCAGACCGAGGGAGCGAGCATGTACCTTTTGTGTGTGCTCGCTGGGTTCCGGCTCCTAGCCGGATAGGGTAAGGTAAGAGAGAGAGAGAGAGAGAGAGAGGGGGAGTCGAGAGGAGACATGGTGGGAGGAGGGAGCTATGCTGAGGAGGACGACGAGCTTATGCTGGAGTACATGGGGAACGGGGGCGTGGGCGACGAGGAGATCGACAGGTTCATGGGGTGGACGACAGTGGATGTGGGAGACGAGAGGTTGAGAAGTGCGAAACCGACGAGCAAAGAGGGTCGATGGAAGAGGGGACCTGAGGAGCGGGGAGGTATTGGTGGAGGGATGCGGGCAAGGCAGCGGGAGCGAGACAACAAGTATGCTAAGGTGCGAGACGGGAGCCATGCGACAAGTTGATTCTGGGTGGTGGTGATGGAGGTTGGGGGCTGGACAAACATGGAGGAAGAGGCTAGATGGAGGTCAGGTATCGTGGTCGAGTACGAGGAGTGGGGGGGGAGGGGGTTCAACCTGGTGACGGAGGACTGTGGGCCATCGCGGGAACGGGCCCGCCGGAGGCGCGCCCGGTAGATCCGGATGGCTTCACACCGGATTGCAGGGTCCTTTTGGGCCAAACAAGACCAACCTACCTACCTATCTGGGAGGGGCCAGCCAGTCCCAACAGACCCCCTATCCGGCTAGGAGCCGGAACCCTGCGATGGCGAAAAACTCGTGGCAGTACGACCAGACGTCGTGGTCGGCGCGCGAATGGATGCCGTTTGCGCTGCAGCGACTGTCGGTGCAGCATCGCGCGCTGCGCGACGGTGTGAGAGAGAGGAGAGAGCGTAATAAAATTGCCTGTGCTACGTATGCATGAGGGCCGCGTATGCTAAATCATTGCCGACTGCGAGCGCGGATAGCTTGGAACTATTCGCGGCGAGCACTGCATTACAGGAGCCGGCGAGCTGATGCCGCGGCTCAAGACTCGCATGCCTGTCTGCGGCAGCGGGCTCTTGCACCTCACCGCCTCGGCCGCTTCCCAGTCGTCGTCCGACCGACCTTCATTGGTCGAGCGATGGCTGCTCGAGCGGCGAAGCGGGCGCGCAGGGCTCCTCTCGGAACCGCTGCCGAGACCTCGTCCTACGCCTTCGCTGCCATCGGCGGCGGCGGTGGCTGCGATAGCTGCGTCGCTCTCGCTGTTGGCAGGTCTGACTGCGGCGCCGGTTGCACCGCCTGGTCGAATATCAGTGGGTCCGCTTCCGCCGCCTCCCTCGCCGCCACTGCCACTGCCGCCCTCTTTGACCTCCTTTGCCTGATCGCTGCCGTCGCGCACAGGTCGCAAAATAAGCGAGTAAACGGCGACGAGCGCCGCGAGCAGAGTAACGGCCGTCTCGGCCATCTTGAGCAATCGCCGAGTGATGAACCAATCGCCTTTGAAAAAGATGAGCAGAGCGCGCACGACGATGATCAGCGGCGGCGCCGTGAGGTAGGTGATCTGCACTATGCGCAGCCGACATCGCATCTGCCTGTTGATGACGGTGCGGATGAGCCGCTGGCACACGACAAACCACACCAGCTCAAACAGGACGAAGCAGGTGGTCGAGACGATGATTGTGCCGTAACTACCAGCGCATCCCTCGTAACGCCACCAGGTGAAGGGGCTCAGCTGCTCCACAGATGGAGGCGACGACGGCGATGCCGCCTCCTCTGCAAACCCGCTTCCCATGTCGTCTACAAGATCTTCCGTCGGTGAGGACGGCGGCCGTGGCGGCAGCAGTGGCGGCGGCGGTGCGGGGTTGATGGGCACGTCCATGAAGTACCACAGAGAGTAGTTTGCTGATGTGTCCGACCTGCGAGGGAGGCGGCGGGACACACAGTCGTTCAAACCTCCCCTCCGTACCTGCTACAACCCATCCCAAGAGGCCCGCTCCGGAGGGCGTTGAGAGCAACGATAAGTGGGAGCAATAGAAGGAAAGGGTCCCTAGCGGCGATGCTCACGGCTGCGGCCCGAGGATCCGATGGTCGACGGCGCCCGTCTCGACGAGGATCAGCAAGAAGGCCTGCGGCAAGCAGAACTCACGTCGAGATTGCTGCAAGGCGCGAACGCACGCTACACGTGGCCGGGTGCCTGAATGAGTGTCACGCCCAGCGCGATGCCAAAGGCAAAGTGCAGGAGACGCCAGAGCTCCATCTTTTTCGCCTAGGTAGCCTCCACTGCCCGGGTCGAGGCCTGCCATTTTGCAACGCAGTGGGGCAGTGGGTCGCGCCTTTCTTCGCCGCCGCTTGCCCACTGGTGGTGGCGTCGGCGCCGCGGCAACGCTTTTGCTGAGCTTGCGATAGAAGATGCCGCAGACGAGGATGAGCACCATTGGCTCGACGAAGCCAAAGGAGGCCACAATATACACCTCGCACACGATCTCCTTGCGCTCGTGCGGAGACCAGTTGCTAGCCGAAAGGACAACCTCCCAAAAGGCGACGCCAGAGGTGAGCGAGGCGACCACCCACCAGAAGAGGAAGAAGGAGAGGAGGAATCGCAGCGTGCGGAGGGTGCGCACGCGCACGCGGCTCCGGCAGACGACAACGCAGGCGTAAAAGGCGAACAGAGCAACCAGCAGCGCCACGCCGCACTCGAGTCCGCTGTAGGCGATGTGGAGGTCCGCAGACCGAGGCGCGACGTCACCAGCAGAGGGCCGAAAAACTCCAAGCTCGACGTCTCCAACAACCTCCCAGCTTGACATCGGTCGAGTGCGTGGCGTGGGATTGCCCGAAGACGACGGCTGATCGGCCATCTGGCAGCTGCAGGAGTTGGCAGCTGATCAATTGCGAGCCAGCAAGGCAGAAGGGCGGCTGGTCAGCATGCTGACGAGTTCCCAATAGTTGATCCGAGCTGTGTGATCTCGCCGAATTAAGTCAGATGACACGCCCCCCCCCAGGTTAAAAAGCAATACTGTCCCGTTTTGCTGTTCACAGCTAGGGACGGCCTCTGCGGCAAAGTCAAACCACCCCACCACCTACCTACCTACCTGCCGCTGCAGCAAACCTTCGGCTCCCGCTCAGCGCTGATGCTGGTGATGAAGGCGATGGAGCGGCCGCACATTGCTCGGTACCCCCCCCGCACTTCTAAGCCCGTCCCTGCTGCTAGGAGGGGGGGTCTGACCCCCCCCAGCAGCAGAGCGCTGCTGCTGGGGTGGTCTCTGTCCTCTCTGTCCTAGCCTCTCGATCCTCGATGTTATTTGGGTGAGATAGGGGTGAGATTGCTGAAAGCTGAAAGCCGAATAACCGATATAAACCGTTTTGATATTTTGATTTTCGACGAACATTCGGATCAACGATCATTCGCGCCCCACCCGCAGCCGCACCCCCACGCGCACGCCCCAGCGCCCAGGTATCGCGCGTAGACCTAGACGGTAGAGCTCGCAGCATGCACCAGCAGGCGACGCAGGCCGTAGCTACGGCGTACCGACTCGCACTCACAGGGTAAGGTCGGGTATGTGCAATGTGGTATCGTGTTGACGTGACGTCGGTGTCGACAGGCTGTCCGGTCGCGCGGTCGTAGCGTGTCGTGTGTCCCGTCCGTACAGGTCGATTCTTTACTCGTATCGATCTCGCGAGACGTTCACCGCGTCCTCGGACCTACTCGGGCCGGAAGCGCGAGTTCCGAGTAATATAGAGTACGTATAAATAAGCCGGAGCCGCTCGGCGTACAGTACAGTAGCCAATGGTGGGGGTTCAGTGCTGGATCAGTCGTCATTGCCCAAGCCCGTGGTGGCGGTGGACCGCGTCACGAGGCGGACGTGGCAAGCGTCGCGGCAATCCCCGACGCACCCATTGTTGCCGCCGGGCAGGTTCCAGTAAACGAGAAGATTGAAGGCGCCCTGCGCAGGCTGCAGCGTCCAGCGCAGGATCGCGACCGCAAACGGCGTGCCGTCGGTCACGCCGTAGTGGTAGAGGGCGATGAAGATGGTATGTGCGATGGTAGGGACGGTGCATACGAGATAGGCCGCGAGGTAGCGGGAGAGCCGTGCGTCCAGCTTGGCCGCCGTGGCAGTGGTCAACTGCGCAACATCCTCGAGCGCGCTCGACAGCCGTGAGGCGGCGCCGTCGTCCAGTGCACTGCGCCGCTCGACACCCTCTGGCGGCAGAGCGCGCTCGGCGCTCGCCTGCTGAAGGAGCATTTCGCTCGTCTGCCGGCGAGCGAGATGGAAGAAGCATGTGACGCGCGCGTACACCAGCGTGATGAAGAGCGCAAGCGCCAGAAGCACTGCGCCGTACCCCACGTATGCCATGCCCCATATGCCGAAGCTGGCTGTCCCTCGCCATTGCGTGCAGCTGTAACCGCCGCGGCTGGCGACCAGCGTCGCCACGCCCCAAACGATTGCACAGAGATATGCCAACACGAGTAGCACGTGGAGCACCCGCGCGGACAGCGGTGGCCGACGGTGGATGAGGCTTCGCTGCAGGCGAATGCAAACAACCCTGTCCAAAGCGTCGACATGCTGCCGCAGCACCACAAAAAGAAAGAGGCGTTGCACACTGCGACCGCGACATCGCCGTCCGCCGCTTGTGATAGCAGCCCCAGCGGAAAGCTCGCACCGTACAGACAATCGAAGATGGCAATCTGCTTGATTAGGTGAAGCGTCTGCAATCGCTGAGGCACAACCGTCCGGCGCTGAGCTTGGTGACTAGCAGCACGATGCTGCACAGCAGTGCAATCGCGCCGCTACCGCAGCGCGCTGCCGTCATGGCCTCTATCTGCGCTGAGCTAGCCCCGGCGAAGGACTGCATCCTGGGACGTCGACTGCTCCGCGATGATGGCGAGCACGACGCCGCGACGGCGATGCCGGCGTCGCCTCTTTTCATTAGAAACGCCTATATAAAAACGCGCTCCAGCACACACGCAGCAGTCAGCACTCCCTCATTGCTCATTCAAAGTTCATTTCTCTTCACACACAGTATGTATACTACGTATTATTCACACAGAAGTGCTAGTTGTTACAGCTCGTCCTTCACGACGACCTCCATGCAGCCCTCGCAGCGCTGCTTGAACTTCTGCAACGCCCAGCGCTCGGAGGCGCCGGCTCGTGGGTGGCAGACCGCGTGCCACAGCCGCGGGTCACCCTCGCCCTCGCGGTCGCCACCGAGCTCATTGTGGAAGACGAGCGCGGTGCCGAGCTTTGGCCGGAGCGCGAGGGCCAAGTTGATGCCGCTGGACGCGCGTTCGCACTCGACCTCGGCGAGCTCGAGCAGCTCGGCGCTGAGCGCGTCGTCCCGGTAGAGGGTCGACGGATCGATGCCGGCCGCTCTGGCGCTGGCTGCCGTCCGCTCTGCCTGGGCCCCTCCGACGAACGTGGTGGCGCCGAGCTCATACGCCCGTGCGAGCGCCTGGGCCGCCGAATGCAGCCTCGCCCGGTGCGACGCGTCCGCCGCCTCGGCTAGCGCTGCACCAGTGCCATTGTGCCCGTCCGCGCCGCTGCGTTCCCCACGCGGGGTGCGGAGTCGCGCCTCGGGATCGGTGCGGAGCAGCGCGGGGAAGCTCGTGTGCCCGCCGTGCGAGTCGTCCGTCACGTTGCTCAGATAGATCAGGACTGTGGCGACGCGCTCGGGGCCGTTGTTCTTGTCGTGATGGAGGTTGCGCACATGGTAGCGGCCGGTGTGGGGGCGTGCGGCGGTGATCATCAGTGGGTTCTCCTCCGAGTGCGGCGGGATGCCCACGAGAGATGCGATGCGGCGCTCAACGCTCGAGAGGAGCGGCGAGGCCGCGCCCGCCAGGCAGCCGTACTCCTCGCCAAAGTAGCTGCTGCTCAGCAGGTTGGCCGGGACGCGGCTGTCGTCCTCGTCGGTATCTGATGGCCTGGACGCGGTCGACGGTGTGCTCGAGAAGCATCTGCGGCCCGCCTCGCGCAGCTGCGCAGCCTCCTCTGCAGACACCACATTGTCGACCGTAAACAGCACCGGCGGTGCGTCGGCATCGTGGCGCGTGGACGAGGAAGGAGCGGCGAAGCCTGAGAGCTGGAGCGGTGTGCGCACGTAGCGGTGGTCTGCCGCCTCGTACACCGACTTGCGAGCGTAAAAGTCCTTGCTCGCCCTCGCCGTCATCCCAGCCGCCGAGGACTTGAAGATGCAGAGCGGGCGGTTGCCGACCTCATGCACAGCGCGGTTGTCGACAAAGCCGGCGCACTCGGCGTGTGCCCAGCACATTTGCGCACACTCGTCGAGCGTCGCAGCATATTCGTAGCGATGTGAGCCGTGGATCCTCAGCAGGTGCTGCGGCACGGCGTGGCCTGGGTAAACGTGAAAGGCGTCCAAGAAGGCGTCCATGGGGGCCCCCCCGGGGGGGCCCGGGGGCTGCTGGAGAACGAAACTCGCGTCAAACATCATCCCGTGTCTCCCCGTCCTCGCCATCGCCTTGGCCGTTGTCGACCTGTTCATCGTGTCCCTTGCTGCTGGTGGCATCGCCGTTGGCTTCCTCTCCCCCCTTTCCTCCCTGCCCCTCTCGCTGTCTGGTGTTAATGGATGGACCCCCTTCCTCTCCCTCGCCACCGTCACCGTCACCATCCCCGTCGCTACCGCCCTCCATCCCCGCCGCCCTTTGTCTCACACTCGTCTCTGCCATGTCCGCCGTCGCCGCCGTCCTGTCTGCGGCGCTCTGTGCTCCGTGGCACAGTCGCTTATTGTTGCTCAGGATTAGCTCACGCACCAAGACAGCCTCCTGCTCGTTACTTTGGCTTGCCGATATGCATCCAAAGTTCCACGCTAGCTCCTCCTTCGTCACGTCTATCTTTTTGCAGTATCTCGCAAATGCCGTCCGAGCTTGCTGGGGTGTAAGTTATTGCGTTCGGATCCGCCTTCGTCCCCGCCTTGTATCCCATCTCCTTGCGGTGGCTCCTGTATGAGTCCCCATATGACCATGTGATTTCTTGGCCTTCCTTGACTCCTCTCTCTCTCTGCAAACAGGACCATCGCCTGCGCAGCTGCCTTGCCTAATGTATCTCCTCGTAGCGTACGAAGTGCGTCGCCCTCGTGCCTCGTTTCGGCTCATTCGATGCTGCAGGCCAGTCGAAGTTACAGCGCGCCGCGACGCTGTCAAAGTCGTCCTACCACCGTGCCACCCGCCGTTAGCATGGTCATCGTTACTTTCGCCGCTGCCTCTGCTGCTTGTCGGCGGAGCGCCTCGCGCCTTCCCTCGTCTCCATGCTCCTGGTCTTGTTCCTTCTGTTTTCTTGCGCTTCCTGTCGCTGGTCCGGCGACGTATCTTCCCGTCTGCCTCCGCGTCCTGATGGGCCGCGTTTCCTTCCCCTTGCCCCGTCTGTTATCTCCTACGTGGTCGCCCTCGCGTACGCCATTCGCCGTCTGTTCTCCTCTCTGCTCGTCGTCCTCGTCGCCTCGCTGTTGCCGCTTCCCTCCGGCGCTCGCCGCATCGTCGCTCCTGCCATCGCGCTTCCCGCGCCGGCCTCCGCTCTCTAGCTCGCGGTGGGTCGTTCTGAGTGCCTTCCCCATCGCTCTTGTCGTTCTGCCTCTCCCCGCTTCGAGGCGTCTCTCCGCCTCCCTCCTTTCCTTCTCCTCGGCCTCACGTTGTCGACGCTGCCTCCGTCGCCAGCAAATACACGCATTCGCCGCCCACTCCATTTCTCGTATCCTCTCCCTTTCCTTCTGTCCTTCTTTCAGGCGTTCTGTTTCTGCGGCCACTCGCTCCTTCCTCTCCGCCTCAAGTCCCTTCCTCTTCCCTTCCCGTACTTTGATTATTGATGCCGCCGTTTGCTGCAGTGCCTTGAGTGAGTTCGCCACCCGTGTGTCATACTCCCTCAAAAAGGTGAGGGCTACACGACGCCCTCTACGCTGGGCCCCTTAGAGCTCGCGGAGGAGCAAAGGGCACCCGATTAGCGCTGCGCGCGGCCGGGCAAAAAGAATTTTACGACGCGTGTGAAAAAAGAATTACGGCTTCTCTGCAAGAGCGACGGGGACGGCTCACAGGAGCGTTGTATCCAGCACGTGCGCCGAGTTGAGCGGCGACGAGCCATCCCACCCGCCAAAGACCACCACCTACCGAGAAGCGCGTCGTGGCTGTCCGAATGAGCGTGACCTCTCCCCTCCAAGGTGCCGCCCACCTTTGAGCCGACGAGGGTGGCCGAGTGGCCATAGACGGGAGCCGGCGCCTCGCCGGGAACCTGCACCGAGTGCCACGTGCCGAGCCCCTCGAGGTCGAGAGTAGAGACCTCGTCGAGCGGGCGTGGCGCGCCTACGACGCGCGCCTCGGGGCATTGCGCGCAGACGGACGAGGACGGGTTTCCATGCCGACCGCGGAGCGCCGTTCCAGCCTCCTAGCACAAGCAGGTAGCCGCCCACAAGCGCCGCCTCGTGGTAGGCGCGCGCGGCCGGCGCCGCGCCGCGCCGCCGCAATCGCTGGACCGACATCTCGCCGCAATCGATCGAATGGACGTCCTCGTGGTACTCGACACGTGAAGCGCCTATGGGACGCTTCTCCGGTACATTTCAGGGCGACTGCGGACGTGACCGTGGCTGCTCGACGCACGACGCGCCCGCGTCGTCGAGGGTGACCGCCATGCCGCCAAAGAGGTACAACCGGCCACCGACCAGCGTTGCGGAGTGACAGGCGAGTGGCGGCAGCGGCGACGAAAGCGGTGGCGAGGACCACGCCATGGCCTCCGTGTCGAGGAGATGCACGTCGCTGAGTGAGCGTGTGCCGGTGTAGCCACCGGCGATGACGATGCTCCCGCCCACCAGCGTCGCGGTGTGCCAGTACCGCGGTCGGGGCGGGTTGCCGCGCGAGTCCCTCGTCTCCCACGCCATGCGGACCTGCCAGATGGCAGGGAATGGAGCTCGATCAGGGCTCCGGCTGCGGTGTTGAGGGTGAGGCTGTGGCGCGATCCAGCGCGGCGGTGTGGGTGGCGGCTGCTCGTGCTCACCAAGTCAAAGATGGGAAGGTCGCCGAGCACAGACTCTGCGCCTCCGGACGTGTGCATGTACGTCTGTCCTCCAAACACGAAGAGCGCGGATCCCACTCGCGTCGTGCTGTGGTATGCCCGCGGTGTTGGCCCGCCGCCCAGCGCCACCTGGCAGAGCGCTGTTGCGGTCATCGCGAGGCACTAGCAGCGCCTCCGTGTGGGCAGCTCACCCGCGGTCTGAACCACTTGAGGGTCTGCGTGTCGAGTACGTGCGGATTGAGAGAGAAGTAGACGAACTGGCCCTGTGCCGTGTGGGAGGGGGGTTAGCTCCGCAGAACAGGCTTCATTTCACCGCCAACGGCATCGCAGCGGCAGGTCTGCGGTGTGTGCGCCTGGCCCTTGTGCTGAGTGCCGCCCATGACGAGGAGATTCTGCTCCACCAGCAGCGCCGTATGTCCTCCCCTTCGCTCGGGCGCGTCGCCCGAGGTGCGCAGCACCGACCAGGGGGAGGAAACCATTCCGCGTAACGTATAAAACGGAAAAAGAAAAAATGACCATAGCTAAAAAAAGAAAGAAAATCGAACAAAACTCCCTCGCACAACACTGGGCACGGGACTGGCGCACACTGGCACTCACACAAGAAAGAAAACAAATCACGGAAGGAGGGATGGGAAATAGCTCGCAGTCAGCCCGTAGCCCGATCCCGATCATCCGGCCCGCTGGGTGCGCTTCTGAGCTCCCCGGCCCTGGATGTGAGGCTGCCGACTGCACTCCAAGTGCTCCAAGTCAGTGGAGTGCCCGCCCTCCTGCGCTAGTATGGGCACCCTCTATATCACAACACTACTGATCCTGGTCATTAGAGCTGCCAGGGATAGCGTCAGGAGCCGGTAGGAGTCAAAACCCCTCATATTTGAGACATCGTGTCCCCCATATACTCGTGCAACAAGCCGAGGCCGAGCTGCCAGCTGGCTCTTCTACGGCTTTTTACTTACTGAATTTTGTGAGCAGTCGGGCTTACATGTGAGAGCGAAATTTAACCGCCGGCACCATAGTAGTAGTGCCTGAATGGTTTGCGCGCGACGGAGAACAGCGCGCGTGAACCGGGTGGGAGCGCGGTAACTCACGCCGCGGAAGACCGGACCGCGGCCGTTGTTGAAGGATGCCTCGGACACCCCGTGTGAGGCGCCTCACGCGAGCATGCGGCCGAGAAGGAGCGCCAGCCGCGACGAGCTGCCGCAGCAGAGGTGGTGCGGGTGGTGGGGCCGCCCAACTGCGTGGCCCGCCGGGCCGGCCGCCGCCGACTTTGCGATCCGCGCGGCCGGCAGCGCGATGAGTCCGCGCCCTTGGCTGTGCCTACTAGCACGCCAAAGACTGTGGGGCGCGGCACAGAGAGCGCCTGTGCCCGCGCCCGCCAGGCTGCGCCGCGGCGAGGACGCATTCTGGCGCAGCTGCAGCGTCTCGGGGGGCGGGTCGCCGCCCTCGAGCAACGGCTTCATCAGGCGCGCGAGCTCCTACACGGACGCGCCCTCTCCGGTGATCTCGCGCAATCTCGCGCTCGCAGCCCCCTCTTCTCAGGAGGGGAGAGCTCCGGAGGCGGCAGCGAGAGCAGACGCCCGACCGCCCCAAACGCGTAGAAGCGCGCCGGCTGCTCGCCCGCCGCGTGCTCCGCCGCTCGCCTGGACACGGGCGGACGGCGGAACGAGGCGCTGCTCGCGGGCGAGCGCAGGGGAAGGCGGTGGAGTGCGCCTCAGTGCTCGGCTAAGTGGACTGGGCTGTGTACTCCGCGCCGCTCGACGTGTGGCGAATCTCGGGTGATCTCGCGCGATCTCGGGCGATCTCGGGCGATCGCGTGCAATCTAGTGCAATCTCGTGCGATCTCGTGCAATCTCGGGCGATCTCGGGCGATCTCGGGCGATCTCGGGGAATCTCGAGCGCTCGCCTCCACCACTCGATTGCGGCATGCCCGCGCGTCGGCCAGAGCCCGCGCCCCGCCTCGAGGGGGGAGAGGTCGACATCGCCGTGCCGGCCGGCCTACGGTGAGGCAGCAGCCATGTGCAAAAAAGAAATGCGGCCGGCGAAAGAAGAAGTGCATGGGCGCGCCTACGGCGTTCGCGCGACAACGGCGGGTCTCGGCGCGTCCCGAGAGGCGGCGCGTCGGCACGCCGCCGACGGCGCGGGAGGGGCCTCGAAGTGTGTGTGTGTGTGTGTTGTGTGTGTGACTCAGGGAGGCGCCATCCCACCGCCATCTCTCACCGCCATTTCGTCCCTCCCTCCCTCACGCCTCGAAGTAGAGCCACGCGCGCACGTTGAAGGGGCTGGTCGGGTCGTGCCGCCGCCGCATGCCGAGCACGAAGCAGGCCTCGACGCCGGCGCGCCTCCGCCGCTCCGCGCCGCCGTGCGCGTTGATCTCGCGCCTACTCTCGCGCCCCCCCCGGCGTCGCCCCCCCGCGTCGACGCGTGCGCGCGCCGCAGCGCGTATCGCGGGCAATCTCGGGCAATCTCGGGCAATCTCGGGTACTCTCGGGCACTCTCGCGCCGCAGCGCGTATCGCGGGTCGACGTCGCCGTACTCGGACCAAAAGGCCAGCTGCAGCGCGGCGCCGCCGCCGCCCAGCCCGCAGCTCGCCGGCCCCGCGTCGGTGAACCGGCGCGGCGGCGGCAGCCGCTGCGGCGGCGGCGGCTTGTCGCAGCAGGAGATGCCCGCGTGTGGGGGGGACCACCCCCACCCCGCCCCGCAGCCGCCGCAGCGGAAAGGGTCGCGCGCCTGGCCGGCGGTGGCGCGGAAAGCGGAGGAGACGTAGTCCGCCCGCTCGGCCGAGCGGGTGTAGTGCGCCCAGAGAGTGTTTCCGGACACCTGGAGGGCCGAGACCACCCGAGATGACCCGAGATGACTACCCGAGATCACACGAGATCACCCGAGACGACTACCCGAGATCGACAGAGATCACCCGAGATCACCCGAGATGACTACCCGAGATCACACGAGATCACACGAGATGACTACCCGAGATCGCACGAGATGACTACCCGAGATCGCCCGAGATCACACGAGATGACTACCCGAGATGACTACCCGAGATTACCCGAGATTACCCGAGATCGCCCGAGATCCCCCCCCCCCAGAGAGAGCATCTCCAGGCACCAGGCTGGTCCGGTCCGCCCAGTTGACCCAAAACAAGTTGTGCTCCCAGCGGCGCAGCGCGAGGTAGCTCACGGGCAGCTCCCGCTCGCTCGCCTCGCGGTGCAGCAGTGCGCCGAGGCACGCATCCTCGTGCGACCTGCCCGCCGGTGCGGCTGTGAAGAGACGCCGTTCACAGCGGGGCGCCGAAGCGCGACCAGCTGTATCTCGGCTGCACCTCGGCCGTATCTCGGCTGCACCTCGGCTAGATCTCGGCTGTACCTCGGCTGTATCTCGGCTGCACCTCGGCTGTATCTCGGCTAGATCTCGGCTAGATCTCGGCTAGATCTCGGACCAGAAGGGAGGCTGCTCGTTGCGGAAGTGCCGCGCCGCGTAGCTGCGCACGCGGCTTGAGTTGAAGACCGCCTCGAGAGGGCCGCGAGATTACCCGAGATTGCCCGAGATTGCCCGAGATTGCCCGAGATTGCCCGAGATTGCCCCGAGGGTTGAGGGCCGCCTCGAGAGCGCCGCGGCCGACGATCTCGAGCGAGCCTACACGTGCCGTCGCACACGCCGCGGTCAGGGGGGAGATCTGGGGAGATCTGGGGAGAGTCGAGCTCCCTCGCCGTCTGGGAAGGGGAAGGGCCCCGCGGCGCGCTCGCACCGCTCCCCGCGCCGAGAGAGCCGGTAGAGCCTACGGGCTGGAGACACCAGCCCGCTGCTGCTGCTGCTGCTGCTGCTCCCTGCGGTCTTCACTCTCCAGCCCGCTGCTGCTGCTGCTGCTGCTGCTCCCTGCGGTCTTCACCATGGGTCCTCCCGTGCGAGGACAAGGAGGGGTCACGGTGTGCGCGGCGTCTCCGCACCAGGCGAGTCACACACACGCATCGCGATTGGGATCAACACACTGAGAGTCCTGAGTGTGTGTGTGCTGTCATGTGAGGCGCTCCCGGCACCAGCCTCGGGGCGGGAGGATGGTGTATTGTGCGGGCGAGTCGCGGGGCTACGAGTGCAGTGGATACGGCGGAGGGAGGTCGAGGACGGCGGAGTACGTGTCCTCTCGAGAGCGATGGTTGGGAGACGAGAATACGCACTCCGCTCCTCTAGGCCTGGGGAGATGCGGGGAGATGCGGGGAGATGCGGGGAGATGCGGGGAGATGCGGGGAGATGCGGGGAGAGATGGGGAGATCT
>NW_005198433.1:10858-13089 GCF_000372725.1 Emiliania huxleyi CCMP1516 | reverse complement strand
GAGGGGAGGGGAGGGGAGGGGAGGGGAAGGGATCTTTGGGAAGGGGTAGAGTTAGGGGTGGTGTAGAGGGTACTGGTAGCAGCCGCCTCGGCGGAGGCCCAGTCCCACATGCGGTACACGTGCACGCCGTAGTACGCAAAGGACGGGTTTGGCACCTCGCTCTGCAGCGCGCGCAGGTCGGCGACCTGTTCACGGTGCGCCGCTGTGAAGAGAGTCTGGCCGGGCACGCCGCGCTTGCAGCGCGCTGCTGCGAGCCAGGTTCGGCAGGTGCGGCATGGTGTCGTCGTCGAGCCTAGTCAGCGTGCTCTCGGGCGGTCTCGGGTACTCTCGGGTACTCTCGGGCATGGTGGCGTCGTCGAGCTTGCAGACGAAGGCAGCGCGGCTCGCTGCGACGGAGTGGATCAGCCACGCGAGCGCCTGTTCACAGCTGGCTGGCCGTGTGAAGAGACGCCGTCCACAGCCGGAGGAGAGCAGCCACGCGAGCGCCTGTTCACAGCTGGCTGGCCGTGTGAAGAGACGCCGTCCACAGCCGGAGGAGAGCAGCCACGCGAGCGCCTGTTCACAGCTGGCTGGCCGTGTGAAGAGACGCCGTCCACAGCCGGAGGAGAGCAGCCACGCGAGCGCCTGTTCACAGCTGGCTGGCCGTGTGAAGAGACGCCGTCCACAGCCGGAGGAGAGCAGCCACGCGAGCGCCTGTTCACAGCTGGCTGGCCGTGTGAAGAGACGCCGTCCACAGCCGGAGGAGAGCAGCCACGCGAGCGCCTGTTCACAGCTGGCTGGCCGTGTGAAGAGACGCCGTCCACAGCCGGAGGAGAGCAGCCACGCGAGCGCCTGTTCACAGCTAGCTGGCCGTGTGAAGAGACGCCGTCCACAGCCGGAGGAGAGCAGCCACGCGAGCGGCTGTGTGTCAGCCGAGGCTGTCTGTGTGCGTGTGTGTGACTGTGTGTGTGTGTGTGTGTGTGTGTGTGTGTGTGTGTGTGTGTGTGTGTGTGTGTGGCGTGTGTCGCTTGTCAGACTGTGCGTCGCCCCTCCTCTCTCCATCTAAGGAGTGGGTTCAGCCAAGCGCTAGCGCCTTCTCGGCGACGGCGCGGCCGCCGTGCGACACGCCCGGCTTCGAGCCGTCGTGCGCGTCCAGCAGCGCCAGGTCGCCGTGCTGTGCCGACTCGGCCGCGACGATAAGCCTCTCCTCGGCGTTGAGCATCGAGCGGTGGCCGAGGACGAAGGTCATCGTGGCAGCGCACGGCGACTCAGCGAGCAGCAGGTCGCGCATGTCGCGCATCCGCTGCCGCCGCTCGTGGTTGCGTGGCGCGGAGATCACGCCCACCGCAAGCACAGGTGGCGCGGCGCAGCGGGCGACAACGTCAGCAGTGATGGCGCGAGGCGCCTCGGCGGGAGCGTCCTTGGCGAGCTGGCGGCCGATGTGCAGCGCCAGCCGGAGCCGCGCCGACCGGTCGGGCGCGTCCTCCAACGGCATCGCGGGGTCGTGACGTGTGTGTACGAGGATGACTGTATGAGAGCTCGAATTCTTCTACCGACCGTCGCGCTTGGTATAGCGAGCAGCGCCGCCTCTTTCTCTTCAACGCGGAGGCGCGGTGCAGCTCGGGCGACACCTTCATGTCGACCGAGGGCTGCGCGCAGGGCGATCCTCTCGGGCCCTTCCTCTTTGCCGTCGGCTATCATTGGACCCTGCTCGAGATGCAGGTGCGCAACCCGTCCGCCCTAATTACCTTGACGATACCTACGTCGCGGACGCGCCGAGGGCGGCTCTCGAGACGATGCTCGAGGGCGACGACCTTGCTCAACTCTGGAGTGGCGTCGAGAGCAACAAGTCCAAGCGGTGCATGTGGGCCCCCGACCCGCGCTCGCTCGACGCGGTGCGCGACCGCACGGATGTCAAGGGCACGCCGGACTCCGCAGACGGCGTCCTTCGCGGTATTCGCGTGCTCGGGGCGTACCTCGGGGACAAGGCGTGGTGCCGTGACAAACTCGTCAAGCGCGTCCGCAAGGCGCTGGAGCCGCTCTCGGGCATCATGGCGCTGCGCGACACCAAAACGATCCACACCGCGCAGCAGCTCGCCCAGGTGCTCCTCCGCTTCTGCAGCAACACCACGCTCACCTTCTTCCTTCGCACTATGCCGCCGTCGGTGACCCAAGACGCCGCGCGCGAGCACGACCGCCTGATGGAGGAGGCGCTCTACACCCTCGTGGGTGGCGAACGGGTCGGCAGCAAC
>NW_005198433.1:9064-10758 GCF_000372725.1 Emiliania huxleyi CCMP1516 | reverse complement strand
GCATCCCGGCGGGGCGGCCGCTACA
This sequence comes from Emiliania huxleyi CCMP1516, assembly GCF_000372725.1. Lineage (NCBI taxonomy): Eukaryota > Haptophyta > Isochrysidales > Noelaerhabdaceae > Emiliania > Emiliania huxleyi. The sequence continues at coordinate 10,733 of NW_005198433.1, read as the reverse complement.
AGACTGGCAGGTGCAAGAACCACAAGTGCTGGCGCGAGGCGATTCGGTTCGTCGCAGTCAGCCAGGAGGGGGCTGGCGCCTTCCTGAATGCGATCCCCATGCGGGATGATATGAAGATGGAGACGTGGGCGATGCGCATTACAGTTCAGCGCCGCCTCGGCCTCCCGCTCGATGTTGCCTGCCAGGCGGTGGAGGCGGGCAAGAAGGCGCCAAACGGCAAGCCGCACGATGATGCCATGCGTGACCTAGTAGTGTCCCCAGCTATGGGCGTGTCCACGTTGGAGCCAGGTGTGGTGTGGACGCGAGAATAGCTCCGCCGTTCATGGAGGCAACCGATGCGAGTCGACTGGTGTGTGTCGTCGTGGTTTCGTATCAAGAATTCTCTCTCTCTCTCCCAAGGGAGGGATGGGAGGACGGTACGCCGCCACCACACAGGGATTTTAGGGGAGAAGTGTGGTGTTAGCCGTCGCCCACCCTCGGGCGTCTACCACTTCCTATCTCTCTCCGCAGTTTATCACCAATTCTTATTTTTTGTTGTATGAGGGAGTTAGGTCTAAAATTCTTATTTTTAGGCATTTGAGACGACGCTCTGTCAGTCTCTCAGTCCGAGCCGGCCGCGACTCGCGATCGCGCGGTTCGCCCACGAGAATGCCCTGCAACGACATCCTACCAGGCGCCGAGAATGCGCGTTGTCCGCCACGCCGAGGCGGTAAGGACGTCCGGCGGGCGCGCTCGGCGCTGGTCCTCTACACCGAGGCCTCGCGGGAGCGGCTGCGGGCGGCCAACCCGCATGCCAAGTACGCCGAAGTGACTCGCCTCGCGTCCGCCGAGTGGAAGGCGCTGGGCCTGAGCGCGCGGGCCGACTGGGAAAAGGTGGGTCTCCAGCCCGGCTGGCGCACGGGCCATGCCAGCACACTGCGCCGCACCCAGCCCTCGGCGGAACCCCCCGCGCAGGCGGCGGTGGACGACAAGCTGCGGTTCGAGCGCGAGAGGGCGGCGGCGGACGCCGCGGCCGGCGGCGCGGCCGGCGGCGCGGCCGGCAGCGCTGCTGCAGGCGGGCCGGTGACCGGATTAGCCAGCAGCATTCTGAGCGGGCAGTTGCCAGTCGGGCCGGGCTCGCCGATGCTGCGGAGCGGCGGCGGCGGCGCTGGGCTGCAGCCGCCGTCGTCGGGCGCGCGCCGAACCCAGCGGCGCATCGTGGTGAGCAGCAGCGACGACGACTCGAGCGACGAGGATGCCGCCGGCGGTCGGGAGCCCTGCGGGAGCGAGGGTGCGCATATGCACACACTTCTACACACACGCATATGTCTGTGCGCACCATTCTTCCCTCTCCCTTCTGCCCTCTCCCCTTTCTCCTCTCCCTGCCGCGTCCACTTCACCACCCCCACCCCCCCGCTGACACGAGCGCGGCGCATGCGGCATGGCCGCGGCAAAGTGTGCAGCACATGCGGCATGGCCGCGGCAAAGTGTGCAGCACATGCGGCATGGCCGCGGCAAAGTGTGCGACACGCGGGAGCCGACCACGGCGCCCACGTCCACGTCCAACGCCCGGCAGGCGCCGAGGAGGCCTCCCCGCCGGCCGCCGCGCTCGCGCCGAGTGGCGGGGATGACGGGAGGGGGGCGGGAAAGGAGGAGGAGGAGGAGAAGGCGCCGCAGCAGGAGGAGGAGA
>NW_005198433.1:2886-6336 GCF_000372725.1 Emiliania huxleyi CCMP1516 | reverse complement strand
GGAGTTCCGGCGCGCGAGAGATGGCCCGAGATTCCCCGAGATTGCTCGAGCTGCTCTCCGGTACTCTCGGGAGTATCTCGCTGTCATCTCGCTGCCATCTCGCTGTCATCTCGCTGTCATCTCGCTGTCATCTCGCTGCCGAGGTCTCTAGACATCGAGCACCGCACCACCCGAGGACCTGAACCCACGCTGGGTTCGAGACTCTGGAGGTATGGTACGCGCAGGCACGAGCTAGAGTTGCTCTGCTCCCTGCGGCACCGGCACATCGTCCAGTGCTACGGCGGCGACGCGGCGCGCGAGCTCTTCATCGTGACCGAGCTGATGGAGCGAGATCCGCGCGAGATCACCCCGAGATTGTCCGAGATCAGGCGCGCGAGCTCTTCATCGTGACCGAGCTGATGGAGCGAGATCCGCGCGAGATCACCCCGAGATTGTCCGAGATCAGGCGCGCGAGCTCTTCATCGTGACCGAGCTGATGGAGCGAGGGTCGCTTGAGGACTGCCTGCGCGCACACCCGGCCGAGTTCCGGCGCGCGAGAGATGGCCCGAGAGATGGGGGAGAGATGGGGGAGAGATGGGAGATGTGAGTTCCGGCGCGCGAGAGATGGCCCGAGAGATGGGGGAGAGATGGGAGATGTGAGTTCCGGCGCGCGAGAGATGGCCCGAGAGATGGCCCGAGAGATGGGGGAGAGATGGGAGATGCGAGTTCCGGCGAGAGATGGCCCGAGATTGCCCGAGATTGCCCGAGATTGCCGAGTTTTGGTGGCAGCGGCTACCACACCATCAAGAACCCTGAACCCACACTGGATTCGACACTCTGGGGGTATGGTACTAGGTGGGAGCGGCTCGGCCGGCGCGTCCTCCTCGACACAGCAAAGGGGCTCCTCTACTTGCACGGCCGCGGGCTCGTCCATTTTGACGTCAAGCCACTCAACATCCTCGTCTCGGCGCGCACTCTATCTCCCCACATCTCCCGTATCTCCCCCCTCATCTCCCCATATCTCGCAGCCGCTCGACGTCCTCGTCTCGCACTCCTAGACACGGAACATCTCCCCACATCTCCCGTATCTCCCCCATATCTCCCCATATCTCGCAGCCGCTCGACGTCCTCGTCTCGCACTCCTAGACACGGAACATCTCCCCACATCTCCCGTATCTCCCCCCTCATCTCCCCATACCTCCCATATCTCCCCTGCACTCCTGTGTTCCAGCCCACACTCGAGCGGACCCACACTCCGCTGTACTCGGCAGTGCTCCGCTGTATGCACGGTATTCGCACCCCTCGTACCCACGCGGTGCTCTGTATACACTGCACAGCACCGTCCTCCCGCCCCGAGGCTGGGCACACACCACACACACACACACACACACACGCGCGCGCGCGCGCGCGCGCGCGCGCACACACACACACACACACACACACACACACACACGCACACACACACACACACACACACACACACACACACGCACGCACGCACACGCACGCGCGCGCGCACACACACACGCACACACACACGCACACGCACACACACGCACCGGGCCTTGCACTTTGACTGCTGCGGGGCTCCTGTCGTCTAGACGTGGAGTCGCGAGGGAGAGTTGCCTGGCCCTCGCCCCACCACCTCGTCCTTGTGTGTGTGGAGAAGGGTACCTTACCCTTACCTTAGGCGCACAACGTGGCGAAGCTCTCCGATGTGGGGCTCACCAAGAAGCTCAACAACACGCTCACGCGGCCGGGTGTTTGACGCCCGCCCACGCCGCCCCCGAGATTACCCGAGATTACCCGAGATTACCCGAGATTAGGCGGCTGGACGCCCGCCTACGCCGCCCCCGAGATTCTGGCGCGGCAGGGCGCCAACGAGACGTCCGACATCTACTCGTTCGGCCTCGTCGTGTGGCAGGAGCAGCCACTCCCCCGCACCGCCCACAGCACCTGAACCCACACTGGGTTCGGTACGCTGGAGGTAGGGTGGCAGCGGCACACACTCGCCCGGAAAGGAGTAGGCTAGCGCAGTCGTGTGTGTGTGTCATGAGGGGAGCGTCCACCCGTGTCGCTCCGCTGGCGGTGGCGACACGCCCGCTTCACCTCCTTGCCCCGCGGCTGCACACGATCATCCGTTCACCGCGGCTCTCTTCGGCAGGTGTATACGCACCGAGTGCCATCGCCCTTCGAGCCCTGCCGGGTGGCGGCCAGCTGGCCCGTCGCGCCGCTGCTCGTCGGCGCGGGGCGCGAGCACGAAGGGGCGCTCGCGCTGGACAAGGAGAGGCGGCCGAGCGGCGTCCATCTCAAGGACGAGCTCGACGCTCTCGCCGCGGGCGGCGGGCCTTGATGCCATGGAGCTCTGTATCGGCGAGATCTCGCGGATGCCAGAATCGGGGCGTTTCGCTTCAGTGGAGGGCCGGAGGGCCGCGCGCTCGTCCTCGTGTAAGGGTGGTTTAAACGTTAACTCTTAACTCGCGAAAAAACTAGAGGCAAAGACCAAAGTCATCCTCGCATCCACCATCTCGTCCTCCCAGGGAGTCGGCCGGCGCGAAGCGACGACCGCCGAGCTTTAGGTCGCCGACATCCAGCCGGAGCTGCGACGTGCGAGTCCACACACGGAAGCCTCTTGGGCGAATGCACTGGGACAGTGTTTTCGCAGAGACTACCTCATTTGCTACTCCCCCCAGGAAGGGGGGGTTGTGTGGGAAGTCAAAGGAGGTTTTTGGCTTCCCACATTTGTGATGGGTCGAAATCGGCCCGCCGCATTGATGGTCGAATCGGTGTAACGAATCGAGAGAGAGAGACGCGAGGGCCCAAGAGGCCCTTGGGCTCGCCGGCAGAGCGTCTCTCTCTTGCCATTCTGCTTGTCTGTTTTGTGGCCTCTTCTCTCGTCTGTCGGTGGTTTGTTGGGGTTGGAAGGGGTTGGCACGGGGGTGGAAGGCCACCTCCAGAAGCAACAGCAACGTGTTCGAGCGTCAACCATATTTGTCGTCGGGAAGTGGTTCCGATACGTGATTCTGGTAGGCTGGAACACGCTGACGGTAAAGAGGCCGCAACGCATGGCCTTAGCGGATCTCTCAAGGAGATCGCTACAGCACGGAGCAGCGTCAAGGGAGCTGGCAGTGGTTGGAGCGACTGCGATGTGGAGGCAGAGCCAATACTTGCTCAAGTCAGTCTTGACGCTGCGGACGACAGGATTTGCTGGGGCGGCATCACGCCGCCTGGCACATCTCGGCGCGGCGCCGAGGCACAGAGCCGCTGCGAGGCAGCGGCGGCAAGGCACGGCGGCGAAAGCACCATCGCCGGGCAGTCTCGGGGTGGCGTGGAGGGCCACTCGAGCTCTGCCGGCGGTGCGGCCGCCGCTCACGGACACGCGACGCGAGGAGGCATCGCCGAGGGCGTCGACGAGGCGCTCGACGAGGCGCGGCCGCGGGACGGGTCTTCTCGGAGCCGCGAAGGCGCCGC
>NW_005198433.1:0-2786 GCF_000372725.1 Emiliania huxleyi CCMP1516 | reverse complement strand
ATTTTCGTGGCAGAGCTGCGGATCTCAGCCCGCCGATCTCCGCTCGCGCCGGCCGCCCATGCGCTCGCGGGGCTTCCCGACGGGGCGGGCCTCGTGCTGATGGACCCAGCCGAGGTGCCCGACCAGTCGGATCCGCGCCGACGCGCTGCGCGCGACCACCAGCCAGCTTTCCGGCCGGGCCGAGAACGGTGTGTCGATAAAGCTGACACTCAAAGTAGCAGCCGCTTTTTTTGCCTCTTTTTGAGCGCTGCTGCTGCACACCCAGCCCACCAGTGATACGAGACGCACCAGATCCACCCCGTCGCGAGCTTGACCGCAACCCCGGTGACCGCCCATAGGTGGCTGATCGAAGCGCCACTCATCGCTGCTTTCGCGCGCCTGCTCCACAGAGGGCTCCTGCGGCTCTCCCTCGTCGCGTGACCGCCGCCGACATCATGTGCTCGGTCGTCCCCGCCGGCGCGGAGCTGCGCCACGTCGAATTCTTCGGTGGCTCGACCGCCGGCGCGCCCACCCTCGCCTCCTCGCCCGCCGCCGCGCCGCGCCGCCCCCCGGTGATTATTAATTCATTATTAATTAATTAATAAGTAATTATACCACCCGCCGCCGCCCCGCCCCGCCCTGCGTCGCCCGCTGCCTCGCCGCGCCGCCGCCTCGCGCCGCCCGCCGCCGCGCCGCGCCGCCGCCCGACAATTATTAATTCATTATTAATGAATTAATAAACAATTATACCACCCGCCGCCGCGCCGCCCCGCACTGCGTCAGACGTAGATCTTAGCGTGAAACACACACACCAAGGACAGGGTCGGACTGTGTGCTAGTCACACCACAACACCGCACCCCACCCGACCCGACCCACACAACCTCCCTCGCAAGCTCTTCTCTCACTGCTGCCCTTGCGCGAGGCAGGCTCTCTTCACCGCCCTCTCCCCACACGCACGCACACCCCCACGGCGCGTTCCCACGGCGCCCCGAGTCCGTTGCAGCGGGCCACCAGCGGCGCCGCCTTTGCCGCAGCCAGCATTGCCAAACACGCCGCTGCCACCCTCCGCTGCGCCTCTCGCGCCTCGCAGGTGCCCCTGGTCAACGAAGGCGCCTAAAATCACGATGGGTTTGTTGTTGTTGTTGGCGAATGCGCTCGGCTACTGGAGGCGTCCGGGACACAACCACGGCATGGGAGCCTGTGCCGCAGGCAACAGCAGCCTGATGCAGGAGCACTGGGATCTGAGCGAGGAGCGTTGTTCGGTGCTGTGCATCCAGGCCGGGTCAGAATGCCTCGCCTACGAATACTCCCGCCTGGGTGGCCGGGGCCAGTACAGTAAATGCGAGCTTCACAGCGAAGCCATCCAAAGGACCGTCCCGTTACCGGGCGCAGTCGTCTGCCGAATGAAGCCGGAAGCGTCGACGACAAGTTCTTGGGTGCCGGCACACCCGTCAGTATTGTCAGTGCCGCCAGCACCGCCATGGCTGCAACCACCAACTTCGCCGCCGGCCGTGAGGCTCATCCTTGACACCGACATGGGGTGTGGCGCTTGCCGCGACGTCGACGACGTCGTTGCCCTGTGCGCCCTCCATGCGCTGGCGGACAACGGCGAGGTGGAGCTGCTCGCTGTTGTGCAGGACAGCGCGCCGCCCGCAGGAGCAGGCGTCATCTCTGTGGTGAACCACTTCTACGGCCGCGACCACATACCGATTGGCGCGTACAAGGGGTCTGGGCTGACGCTGGCGGGAGAGCCTCCGCTCACGTTTGTCGACAGTGTCCTGAAAGCCTTCCCTTCGCCGATCCGGAACGCCTCACAGGTGCCGGACGCCGTCGACGTGTACCGGCGCGTGCTCGCCGCCTCGCCGCCGCGTTCAGTCACAATCGCGTCTGTCGGTCTGCTGACGAATCTGGAGCTCTTGCTTCGCTCGGGCCCCGACGCGCATAGCCCCTTGGACGGCCCCTCTCCCTCATCAAGCAGCGGCCTAACACGTGGAGAAGTGCTCGTTACTGTCTCTGAGAGCCTCCCCTGTAGGCTACGCTTTGGTGGCCGAAAAGGTGGCTCTCCTCTCAATCATGGCGGGAGACTACCCGACGAGCGGGCCTCGCTTCGCCGAGTGCAATGCGTGCGGCTGTTTCAACGGCGCGGACGCCGTCTCCAGGGCGACCGCCGCAGCCGCGTCCTCTTTCGTCGCAGCAAACGTGCCGCCGTCCGTCCGTACCATCTACCTCGGGTTCCGCGACGGGGACGTGGTGCGGACTGGCGCGGTGATGGAGCTGTGCGCAGCGCCGGCCAACCCGTGCCGGCACGCCCTCCTCGTAGCGAGCAAAGTAGTTCCACGCGCCCACGCGACCAGCGACACAGGTGACGCGGCCTTACGGAGTGGACTCTAGGCACGCCCTGATGGACTTTCGCGACCGGGCGGGCTGGGGGTGGGGCCCGGGAGGCCGCTCCAGCTACGACCCGCTAGCCGCCCTCCTAGCGGTGCGCGGAGTCAGCCGCGAGGGCGTGGGCTTGAGCGAGTGCACGCAGTGCGACGGCGTCAACTCGATCGACCCAAAGAGCGGCAAGAATGAGTGGTTGCCGGGGCGGCGAAGCAACCAGAGCTATGTCGAGCTCACGGACCGGATGAGAGCGCAAGAAGCGATTGATGCGCTCCTCTGCCAGCCACGGCCGCCGCCGCCGCCGCCGCCGCCGCCGCCGCCGCCGCCGCCGCCGTTGCCGCCGCCCGCGCCACTACTAGTCATTCCACCGCCGTCATCGCCGGGGTCGCCGCCGCCTCCCTCAACGCCGCCGCCGCCACCGCCA
>NW_005198434.1:0-1677 GCF_000372725.1 Emiliania huxleyi CCMP1516 | reverse complement strand
GTACGTTGGGTAGTAGTCTAAGTTCTGAGCCTCGAGGCTTGGCGGGTCTAAGTGTGCCTAGGCACGCTGGAGTGCTTACGCGGTCTAAGATCAGCGAGAGCCCTCTTACACGGGCTAAGAGTCTGCCGTGGCACGGCCTGGCTGCCACCGTGATCAACGATACGTGGCTGGGTTCACAGCCTTGTTATTGAGAAGAAAATACCTCCTGTGGCGCTGTGCGCTGGTCTGTGAGAGGTTGAGGTGCGAGCCCTGGAGGCCCTGGGGAATTCACAGCGATTGTAGGCAAGTGATACGAGCGTCATTTTGTACCCACCCCCCCTAGTTCGTGGGGACCCCCCCGCCGGTCGGTGGTCTGCCCCCGAGGTGGACCGGACCCCCCCTCCGGTCGGTCGCTCTCTCGGCGGCGGGAGGTGTGACGACCGACCCCCCCCTCGGTCGGTGTCCTTGCCGTGAGCCCCCTCAAACGCTCTCTCTCCCTCTCCTTCTCGCGAACCGCCACGGGCGCTTCGTAATCGCCGGTTTTAAAAACTAGTTACGAAGGTGGTACGCAGCCAAGCGCCAAGGAGACTTCTTCGCCGAGGCCCGAGCAAGCAAGCCCGACCCCACACATCTATGTGGAGCATCTACGCAGTCGCAGGCCTGGTCCTGCTTTGCCGTCGCTTTGTACAAGCTCTGGCCGCGCTCAAGCGGCTCGTCAACGGGTACACAAACAGTGTGTCGCCGGCGAAGCTAATTAATCGTATGGACGACGACGACCAGAGCGTGGACATGGACAAGCTCGTGTTCCGACCCAATCCTGAGCGTCTGAGATACTAATTTATTCACAGCTGCGGCGAGCGTGTGCGGTGTGTTGTGGCCCTCGAGCCAACCCGACCGACCCCCCCCTCGGTCTGCGCTCCACCGACCGGACCCCCCCTCCGGTCTGCGGTCTTCCGCGGCCGTCGACCGGACCCCCCCTGCGGTCGGTCGGTCTGCGCTGGGCGCTCAAACCGCGAACTCGGCCTGTTCACTACAAGATGACGCTCGTATTGTGTGTCTGTAGAGTGAGGTGAAGAACAGACAGACAGTCAGGCTCGGACTGGGCACCGGCGCTTTATGGGTGTCCATTCGATCACGCGTCCTTTTCATAAAAGTCTGCCACCTCACCGATTCGCCCTCTGCCCTCGCACGTCCCATATCAACGCTCGGTTTAGGGCGCTTTGTTGGCGCCCGCCGATTGCCCGTCGACAAGCCCGCCGCCCCATCAGCGATGCCAGCAATGCATGCGCCCTTCAACCCCATCGAGGTCCTGATGGAGGACGCACTCTGCACGTACATCGACCCGCTCGACGAGCTGAAGGCCTTCAACCGCCTTCTCTCGCCTGCTGTGGCTGTGCTGCTAAATGAGGTCAACGAGCCCATCGCGACCCACGAGCCTGGATCCAAGTTGCAGCGGGGGTTGGTGCTGAAGCTGCCACCGCAGCTCGCGCCCGCCCGGTTAATCGCCAAGCAGAATATTGCTAGCCCGTTGACGCCGGCGCGTCCGTCGCGCAAAAACAAGCCGCAGCGCTGCAGCAACTGCAAAGGAACGGGTCACAAGTCGCGCACGTGCAAATGGGGAAAGCCCGCCAGCGCTTCTATCGCTGCCACAGTGAACGTGGCAGCGGCACCGCCAGCATTGTTGGATAACAACGCTCT
>NW_005198435.1:0-1677 GCF_000372725.1 Emiliania huxleyi CCMP1516 | reverse complement strand
CGTGTGTAAATAGCTTCAAAGAAGGACCAAAAGGGATCTCTCTCCGTTCTACTAATGCCCTCAAAACAGGGACCTTTGGCAAAGGGGCTGGGAATGCTGCGCCGTCTCGCCCCGCCACCCCCCGCGCCGCCCCCGCGCCCGTCCGCCGTTCGACGACCAATACCATTCATCGGGACGCGGGGGCTCTCTCGGCTACGGACGGCCTACGGGACCGGCCCCAGCTTCGGCTGAGGGCTGAGGTAGTGGTAGTGGTAGAGCCCGACAAGCTGCCGAGCCCGAGGAAGGAGGTGGGGTCCTCACCCGCCGTCACCCCGGCGGCCCGCGCACGCACGCCGTCTGAGCCTAGCGCAGCGCGAACTCGCTCTGAGCCTAGCGCAGCGCGAGATTTGCGCAGCAACCCGGCCGGGTCTTGGCAGCCGCACGGTTGTAAGTCCCAGCGGCCTTTACCGGTAGCGCCGGGACGAGCCGGGACTTGTTGTAAGTCCCAGAGGGGGGGGAAGCGCTGCGGGCTGCTGGCGCACCGCGGCGGCCCTCATCCGAGCCGTGGTGCCCAGAGACGGAGCGCCGCGGGCCGCGTCGTCACCGTAACCATGTGTGGCCTCGCCCGACGGTCCCTCCCCTGGCCTTGCTGTGTGTGCGCCTCCCCTCGCCCTCGCCCAATCGCAACCGGTCCGCCTCCGCTTTCCCGCAGGCCAAAGTGGTCCAAGAAGTCGCGCTCGCGCAAGTTCTGCCGCGAGCGCATGCGCTTTGCCCCGCCGTACTCCAAGAGGACGCAGATTGGTCGGCATCAGTGGATGACCTACTGCCCGCGGCACGACAAATGCCAACACCGGCGGTGCATAGGACTAGCTACATGTCCAGCCCCGGCCGGCCCGGCGCCGGCGCGCTCTCGCAGCAGCCTTCTCGCCGTCTTCCCCGCACTCGCACGAGGCATGGCTGGCCCCTCGATAGGCGCCGCTGGTGCAAGCGACCTATGCCAAAGCAAGTGACGAGGCGGAGATGTACATTGTGCCTGTGATCGTGGTTCCTCGCAAGACAGCAGCATGATTCGGTTCGCGCTTCCTCCCCCCTCCCCCCTCCCTCCCGCGGCCCCTCCTCGATCCACCTTCTCGCCCGTCCCCCGCCTCGCGCCGACTGTGCTCCTCAAGCCCTCCCGCGCCGCACGGTGGCCTCAGGTGCCGCGCCTCGCCAAAGTCTCGACGGCGTGATGATCGACATCAGCTCACGCAGACCACCTCGAGTCCATGTCCGACATCTCGCTCGAGATCGTCCGAGATCGCCGAGACCGCGATCTCGTCCCGAGATGAAGGGAGAGTAGGTGGTGGCGGCGCTGCCAGCGCGCCCCGCGCCTCGCCGAAGCCTCGACGGCGTGATGATCGACATCAGCTCACGCAGACCACATCGAGTCCATGCCCGCCGTCTCGCTCGGGACCTTCCGAGATCGCCGAGATCGCGATCTCGTCCCGAGATGAAGGGAGAGTAGGTGGTGGCGGCGCTGCCAGCGCGCCCCGCGCCTCGCCAAAGTCTCGACGGCGTGATGATCGACATCAGCTCACGCAGACCACCTCGAGTCCATGTCCGACATCTCGCTCCAGATCGCCCGAGATCACGATCTCGCCTCGAGATGGAGCGCGCCGCCGGACATGGACTCGAGGTGGTCTGCGTGAGCTGATGTCG
>NW_005198436.1:0-1677 GCF_000372725.1 Emiliania huxleyi CCMP1516 | reverse complement strand
CTCACTTGGGCCCTCCACACACCGCTTTTCAGGGAAAGGAACTGGAATTCCCCCAAATCCGAAGGGCAAGTGTGGAGGGTGGAAGCGGTGTTCTTTTTGCTTGGGCGGCCAGCATGCCGGGTTAGGTAGGGTAGGTCTGGGCCCTCCCGTCGGGGTTTTTCTCTCTTCACGCTGGAATTTTCACGGCAGAAAAAGACAATTTCCGGCGAAATCACGATGCAACCCTCCCCAAAGTGGGTGATCTGGTGCTTGCAGGGCTTGAGAGTGGCCTGCCATGTCCATGTCCATGTCCATGTCCATGTCCATGTCCATGTCCATGTCCATGTCCATGTCCATGTCCATGTCCATGTCCATGTCCATGTCCATGTCCATGTCCATGTTCATGTTCATGTTCATGATGTGCATGTCTCAGGAAGGACTGTGGTTGCAGGAGAGTACCACCAACCATCACTTTAGTTGGTAGAGTACCCCACCTTCACCCGTCCAGTGATTTCTTTTTTAGTTTCCGTTAATTAGGGTAGGTAGGTAGGTAGGTAGGTAGGTAGGTAGGTAGGTAGGGGCACCGCAGGGGCCGGCCAGGATTTTCCAGAATTTCAGCTGGCCGCAAGCAAAAAGAATACCCGAGATCGCCCGAGATAGCGCGAGATCGCCCGAGATCGCGCGGCGCGGCCCGAGGCGACAAGATACTCGTTCTGTTGCCGTCCCAAGCTGTCACTCCCCTTTCTCCCGGCCGGGGTGGGGCGGGGGGGGCGGCGGGTGTGCGGGATGTCTGTGGGCCCGAGAGCGATATGCCCCACCCGTGCAGCTTGCGTTTGTTTCATAACATCGAAGTGAGTCTGTCAGTAAGCGCGGGTTAGCGCGGGTTAGTGCTCACTAACCCGGCACGGGTCAGCACGGGTTAGAACGGGTTACCATAACCCGGCACTAACCCGGCACTAACCCGTGCGGCTGAGGGGCATACGTCAGCATGGGTCTGCGCCAGGTTAGGGGTGGGTTAGGGCCGGGTTAGTGCAGCGCACCCCGGGTTAGAGCTGGTTGGCGAGATGAAACGGCTGCGGCGGGCACCCGACCTCCGCGATGGAGCCTTGGCTGCAGAAGGCCGTGGATGCCAAGCTGCTCATTGAGAAGAACACCCGCGTGCGCAGTTCGGACGGGTCCAAGGCGGTCGCTCCGTGCTGGAAGTGGACCGTGTACGTCGACTAGAGCACGTCCCTCCTCACTGCTCCGTGCGCGCCTGACGCCCAGTCGACACACCTCCCGGTGCGCCCATGGCCTCCACTGCCATGGCAGTGCGGGCTGCAGGGGGCCCGGCCCTCAACGTGTGCCAGTGATGGCCCTAGGGAGGAGGAGTGCGCTGAGGGCGGTACATTATAGATCCTGTGGCATGATATTGTCCCGCTCGCCATGCGCCCGCGGCTGTGGTGTGGCGAGTGAGTGAACGCACGAGAGAGGGGTGGAACGAGCCGTAACCCAATCCCAAGCCTAACCCAGACTAACCCGAGACTAACCCGGCGCTAACCCGGCGCTAACCCGCGCTGCTCGTCGCATACGTTAGGATGGGTTAGTGCCGGGTTAGCGTCGGGTTATGGTAACCCGTTCTACCCGTGCTGACCCGTGCTGGGTTAGTGTGGCTTAACCCGGTGGAACCCACGGCTAACCCGCGCTTCATGACAGACT
>NW_005198437.1:0-1677 GCF_000372725.1 Emiliania huxleyi CCMP1516 | reverse complement strand
GCGCCCGACAGCCTGACAGCGTTGACAGCACTTTTTCTGACAGCCTGACAGCACGTATCTGACAGCCTGACAGCACGTATCTGACAGCCTGACAGCAGAGCCTGACATCAGAGGTGACCCGTCGCTGTCAGCCCCTAACGTGACAGCCTGACAGCTGCCCGACAGCCCGACAGCACACAGTGGCCTGACAGCAGCGCTGACAGCCCGACAGCCCGACCAGCCCGACAGCAGCACAGACCGTACACAGGCTGTGCAGCCTCTTTCTTGTGCCCCATGAGGGAATAACAAAACTATTACATTTTTAGCAATACCAAACAACTCTAACACTCACACGTAACTTGGGGCCTGGAGCCCTGTTCACGCGCGCGCGAGACGTGCAGACAGGGTTGCCAGGTGAGAGCGAATGGCGCGGTTCACGCCTCGCACAACAGAGAGAGAGATGCGCTCTGCATGGTGTTTGTTTTGTTTTGCTATTACATGCAAAGACATGTGAGTGTGGTCCATCTAGTCATGGCTCATGGGATGGTCATGGGTCTCTCTCTCAACCCTCCCGCCCCACCTCTGCGGACCCGCGGCTGTGCTACTACAAATGAAGCTACCAGCTAGCCTTCTGGGTCCCTACCGTCGGGTCTCTATTTTAAGATGAGGTAAACAGCAATAGATCCGGGTGTAGTGCCGGATCAGTTCCTGGAGCCAGGGGGACCGATTCGCACTTGCCAAGGGACCAATTGCTGGAAGCCTGCGCAGCCTGCGCGCTCCGGCCGGCAGAGGGCTTGCGACCCGTGGCAGGGTGACAGCCCGCCGGTGGGCGAGCCAAACTCTGGCGGAGGCAGCCCGCTCAGCCCCAGGCGCCCCTCGAACCGGAGGGTGGTCTGCCGCCGCTGCGCGGTCGGCGCGCCGAGGGCGGGAGACATATCGCAGCTTCGCGCCACAGGTAACCTGGGGACCGATTCTCGACCCCAAGTTTGGCAGCGCGCGGGCAGTGTGAAGGATCGATTGCTGTACAACGAGGGACCAATTCCGTGAGGGCCGGGTATCGATTAGGCCGCTTAAAATAGAGACCCGACGGTACAGATCAGTCATATGCCACGGCGTCTGGGTGGGGGTGGCGACCGCCGTCAAAACCGCCGCCGACGACTGCGCCTGCGCCGCCATCTGCGCTCCCCCCAGGCGGCCGCCGCCGCCGCCGGCTAGACGCGCGCCGCGCCACTGGCAGCTCGAGCGCAGAGTCTTCCCCCACCCTCCCCCCACCATCGCCCATGTCAGCGCAGCCGGCCCGCCGCCGCCGCCGCGTCGCCAGTGCCTGCCTCCACCACTCGAGCCGACTCCATTTGCACCGCCATCGCCCTGGCCGCCGCTGCCCTCGCCGCCGCCGCCTCGCGCCGCCGTCCTCGCCGCCGCCCCCTTGGTCGCCGCCCGCGTAGTCGCCGCCCTCGACCTCGCCAGCCGCCGCAGCTGTCGCTCACTTTCGCTTTCGGACTTTGTCTTCCCCCTCCCCTCCTCTTCAGACCCCGCCCCATCACATGCCACCTAGCCTCAGGAATCTGTAGCTTGAATCCCTTCACCGCCCCTTCCGATGCCCGGCGTGTCACAGGCTCCACAAGTTCTCAACATGAAGGTCTGGTGGCTCGCCCCACTCATGCTCTCCGTCGCGTCGGGTTTCGACAAGGAGGGTTT
>NW_005198438.1:0-1677 GCF_000372725.1 Emiliania huxleyi CCMP1516 | reverse complement strand
ATCCTGTCCGCCGGGGCCTCGGCTAGATCTCCAGTGGGGAGTGCGAGGGCTGGATCGACTGCAGCGAGAGTGTGGGTTGTGGACCGTCGGGATAGCGTGTGGCGTAGATGTTCTCCTGGAAGTAGAGAGGCTGATGTCTCTCGCCCTGCAGGAAGGAGAAACTCGGACGGCAGAGTGAAAACTCCTCCCTGCGGCATGTGCGCAGAACGGGTTGCGCAATGTGCGGCATCGTGTTGAGGGCTCGGGAGGGCAACGACGGCAGCGTTGCCGAGCTTGTACAGGGGCCTCAATCCTGTCCCCGATGGGGTGCGCCTCTCGCCGCGCGCGTAGCAGTCGGCGCGCGGGTAGCCTCAGAGATGCGCAGAGCGAGATGCGGTTATCAGCAAACCAAGCCCTGGGCTTGGATGGGCGCGGCGAAGCCGCGGCGCAGTGGATAGCGTGAAGAACTCGAGATCGCTGGGATCTTGAGCCGCCGCTGCCACGTGCAAGCCCCGCAGAGGTGCGGGCGAGAGGGCGGCCCGAGCCCGAAAGGGCCCGCCCTCGACCTTGCTCTACATGGTAACGGATAAGAAGAGAAACACCCCCGGACCACCGGGACGCCGGCGGTCGAGTCGGGACACGCTGTGGTTCAGACGCCCTCCCCCTCTCGACTCCCCCCCACCCCCACGCCCACCCAGGGGACACACGGCTGCGGCAGCCCCCGCGGCCGCGCGCGCCCCAGCGCGCCGCGCCGTCACTCTCCTTCACCTTGCAAGCAACACTGCTGAAAAAAAAACACTGGTGTGGCGCGTGCCGGCGCGTGTGCTAGACGAGCAGTCATGCCCAAGGCAGCGAAGTCCAAGAAGGCGCCGCCGCCGACGCCGTACGCCGAGCCCAAGTCCAAGAAGCCGGAGCCCACCGGCCCCGTCTGGGAGGCCAAGCCGAAGCACTTCGGCATCGGGCAGGACATTCTTCCCAAGCGCAACCTCACGCGGTACGTGCGGTGGCCAAAGTACGTGCGGATCCAGCGGCAGCGCAAGGTGCTGTACCAGCGGCTCAAGGTGCCGCCGTCGATCAACCAGTTCACCAACAAGCTCGACAAGAACGTCCAGACCAACCTCTTCAAGCTGCTGCACAAGTACCGGCCCGAGTCCAAGGCGGAGAAGAAGGAGCGGCTGCAGGCGTCGGCCGAGAAGGTGGAGAAGGGGGAGGCGGACGAGTCGAAGAAGCCGCTCTTCATCAAGTGCGGCATCCACCACATCACCAAGCTCTGCGAGCAGAAGAAGGCGCAGCTGGTCGTGATTGCCGCCGACGTGGACCCGATCGAGGCGCGGCTTTGGCAGACGCCGACCTGCGGGGGTTAGTTGCACAGAGCCTAACCCCCGGTGCCCCTCCTGCTCCCCCTTCAGCTGGTCATCTGGCTGCCGGCCGTCTGCCGCAAGATGGACATCCCGTACTGCATCATCCCCTCCAAGGCGCGGATCGGCGCCCTCGTGCACCAGAAGAATGCGACCGCCATCGCGCTCACCGGCGTGCGGCCAGAGGCGCCCCCCCCCCATAGACGTAGCCCTTCGGGGGCATTGCCGGAGCCTCGCCGCATGCCTGCATGCTCACGGCGGTGTCGTCCTCGTCCTCGTCCTCTGAGTCCTCCATGCCGTCCTCCGGCTCCTCCTCGCCCTCCTCCTCGCCCTCCTCCTC
>NW_005198439.1:0-1677 GCF_000372725.1 Emiliania huxleyi CCMP1516 | reverse complement strand
TCAGCTGTGTGCTGTATTCTTGTTGTGCGCCCTGTTTGTGCAGCTGGGAGGCGCAGGCTTGGCTGGCAGGGCTGCGCGGTGGGCTGCGGCGTGCTGTGGGTGGTCGCGCGCCTGCCTGGTGGTGTGCGGCGGCCGCTCAGCCCGCCCGACCGGGTCGTCGGCGGCCCAGGGCGCGGGCATGCGGTCTGCGCTGCATGTGAGGCTGTGTGCGCGGCTGGCGCGTATGTTTCCGTGCGGCGAGGGACGCGCGTATGTGTTCACGCTGCGGGCGCGGGCGGGCGCGGGGGGCGGCGCGGTCTCACCGCGGTCCGACGTCGGTTGGTCTTCGGCGTGGCGAGGGCGGGCGCGCAAAGTGGCCTTGCCGCCATCGCGTTGCCGCGAAGGAAAAAGAAAAAAAGCCTTGCGTGGTAGCATGAACTCAGAACGGCCCCACGAGAGCGCCTCTTCGACGCCCGCGAAGGAAAAAGAATCAAAAGGCTACGAGAATCGTAGCAATGCAGAGACCACCGCAGAGGAGAGCGTCGGAGAGCTCGCCCTCGCGCACACAGCGCGAGCGATATACGTAGCGTAGCTCGTGGGGGCTACGCGCTACGGCAGTGTTCTAGGTATATATGTGCAAGTGCGCCACGCACACGACTGGACTCTGGACGGCCGGTGTCGCGGTGTGCTCACACTTATCGCCCAGACACCGCTCACCGGTCACGCCGCCCCCCACCCCCACCCACGCGTCGGTCCCGTTCGCGCATCGCCGGCGGCAGAGGCCAGGGAGAGGGCTGCGTCCTGTCCATTTCTCGTGAGATGCTGCGGGGCGTGCAAAAGCCTCTCATAACCCAAACAAAACGGAGAGGCTGTTTGGGTTATGCGATGCGCCCGATGTGTGCGAAATAGAGCACGGCCGCGGTGCCGCGGTGTCGGGGTGGTGGGCAGCCTGCACGATGCATGGTAATGGGCACCGCCCTCCCGCCGAACTAGCACGACCCTCTCAGTTGTAGTGCGTCGGCCTTGCCTCCCCTTCCGGGACGTGCTCCACCTGCTCACAAGCAGTCGCACTCAGTGCGAGCCGCAGCCGGGCGGGCACCCTACCCGAGGTCTCTGCGGGCTAAGGCCACCGCCGCGGAGTCGAGCTCGGTCATCTTTGGAACCACCACCTGAGGGGAGGGAAAGGGGCCGAGGCGGCGGCGCGCGCGATGTGGGGGCCAGTGTGTGTGAAAAGGTGTGTGTGGGGGGGGGGGGGGGGGAATAACCGCCGGGGGAGGGTGTGGTGCGGCCCAAGGGGCACCGTCCAGGTGATGGCGACCCCCTTGCACAGGGTGTACAACAACCAGGCCGCGGCCGGGATGGCGATCCCCCAGATGAGGAGGACGACGACCGCCGTGTCAAAGGCCAACGATGGCGCTTAAAGCGGCGGCCGCGGTAAAAGCGGCGGCGGCCGTGAAAGCCGCGGTGGAGGCGGCGGTGGAAGCCACATGACCCTGCACGAGTTGACGCCCCCCTGGCAGCGTGCCCCAAATGGCAGCGTGCCTGAAATGCCCGTCTTCTTGGCGGAGATTTCCTGCCCGGCGGGAGGGGGGAAACCCCCTGGCCTAACGTCTGGGCTGCGGCGTGGCGTTTTGGAAAGCATGTGGAGCAAGGAGGAGCCGCGGCGGAAATCCCAGCGCGGGATATGGTTTGCGGCCC
>NW_005198440.1:0-1677 GCF_000372725.1 Emiliania huxleyi CCMP1516 | reverse complement strand
CCCCTGCTTGCCTCCATGTTCACGCTTCGCGCCCCTTCCCCCCCTTTGAAGCCGCCGTATGACCGTAGGTGAGGGGCACGACTACCCGCCTGGAAGGCGCTTTCATCAGCAAGTCACCCAGGCACCAATTCCTGGGGGTTTACGCTTGGCTTCGAAACCATGCAGTGGATGCAGCTCGATCAAAACGGGGACGCCAACAGCTGGTCCCTGGGGGAGTTCCTCGCCCAGGATGAGGTGGGAGTCATGATGCTCGACCCAGGGTGCACCAAGTGGCTCACATTCCGGGAGTTCGTCAAGGGCCGAACCCCCTTTCCAAGTGGACTGGGATTTCGAACTCCGACAACTGGACCGGTGCCCCAGCCGCGGAGGACGATGGCTCCCTTGACGACATCCCTTTATTGAGGGAGGCCTTTACCGCCGCCGGCCCTGGGCCATCCAGGGGGGCCTCCGACGGCCTGCACGTGATCGAGGGGGTACAGAAACGGGGGGTGCCGCAGCTCCCCCCCTAATCGATTTCCCTTAGGCCGGGGGCCAACGGGGCCATCGGGCATGCCCGCATTGGGTGGGGCTCCGGGGTTTCCCGCCGAGACCGGCTTGGCGGGGGGGGTGGCCCCCCCCCCCCGTTGAAAAGGCGAGATAGGACCGAGGGGAGAGCCCCGGCCCCATCGAGCGAGCGCTGACGTGTAAGGTGTTTGTGCTGCTCCGGGGTGTGGGGGATTTTGCCCCCCCCCCCCCCCCCATCTGTGCGGCGAGTTGTTTGCGGCTTAGCCTAAGCACGTTTTTCTCGCCAAGTACTATCTATATTCTTTTGCTTATATTCTCGCCAGACCATCTATATTCTCGAGAATATTCTCGAATATTGAGAATATTTTCACCACGCGAGAGGTCAGCGGACGCCAAAAATCGCTCTAAAGTAGAGGTTTGTGCTCCCAAACCGCTCAGGAACGTCCAAAACTTAAAGATTTCCGTCTGCATCGACCCAAAACCTACTTTTGAGGGGGCAAAAGAGCTGTTTCGAGAAGCTCTAGTCAAGACCGTTCTAGACGCCGCGATGTAACGGCGAGAATATTCAAGAATATCTTGAGACTCGAGGTCAACCAAGGTCAAGGGCTGAAGAAAACTCATAGATTCTTGAGAAAAAGCCGCGCCGGGGCATCTATATTCTCGAGAATATTCTCGAATACGAAAGTGCGCGGGACCATCTATATTCTCGGAGATATTCGAGAATATTGTGCTTAGGCCAATTTGCGGCGCGATGCCCGATCGTGCGCGATAGCCTCCCATTGTGCGTGGTGTGTCGGTGTGTGTCGGGGTCGTCCGGAGCGTGTGGCGGCGCCGTTGCATGCAGCGACTGCTCCACGTGCCACGACTGCTTTGACTGCCGTGACTGACTGATGAGTGCCACGGCTGCTTTGACTGACGTGACTGACTGATGAGACATGAGTGCTGATGGATGATCTCCGACAACCCAAAACCAAAATGCAAATGCGGAGTGGCGCCACTTTGGCGTGCAGATCCTGCGTCTCTCACTGCCCGCCCAACAGAGACGGGTACCGCCGCAGGTCCCACACTAGTTGATACATACTGCGTTTACCGGTATCAGGAGACCCACAGTGCTGAGTGCTCCACGCGTGGGAACCCGTGGGCCCGAGGGATGTACAACCGCTCCACGCCATG
>NW_005198441.1:0-1678 GCF_000372725.1 Emiliania huxleyi CCMP1516 | reverse complement strand
GGCAGATGAAGAAAAGGAGCAGGCCGACGAAGCCGCTGACTGCGAGGACCTCGGGACCTCGGCTCCGCAAGCCCATAGCGATGGCGGAGAGCGCCTCCGCTCGGGCGTCCAGCGACACCTGCCACTCGGGAGGTGCTGCCACTGCCAATGGCGGAGCTGCAGCGGCAGCGGCGTCCGCGTGCAGCGGGGCGTCCGTCGCCGGCGTCGCGGCGTCGGAGTCGTCCGCGATGGTGCGTCGGCCCCTTCGACCCATCAGTTTACGCTTGAGGTGGAGCCGTGCGAGTCAAAACTGTGGCAAAACTGTGGAGCGTCTTCGAGCGCTGTGGAAAAGAATTTTACAACGCCTCGCACGACACTGGAAAATGACATGACTGGGCGGCAAATGATCGCAGTGAGCGTCAGAAGACTTTGCTCGAGGAGAGCTCGATAGACTCGAGGGGCCAGGATATGCGGCAAGGAGGGCGAGGGCCCAACTTCAGAATCGTGCTTTTTCAGTGTACGTCTCTCTCTCAGTGTACGTACTTTTAGCTTACTGGGAGAAAAGAGAGAGGGGGTTGTGTTGTTGTGTTCTCTCTCTCTCTCTCTCAGTGTATGTAGCTCTTACGTACATTCCCGGAGGAGGACTGCTGACGGGGTTTGCGATGAGGAGCGATCCGAACGTGGTATTCGGGTGATCAGATCACTACCGCCGAAACGCAACAGCACTTTTTGGGTTGGGTTGGGTTGTTGGCCCGGGTTGGGTTGTTCCGCGTGAGGTTGGGTCGTCGGCGCGAATGGTGAGGTCTCGACCGCCGCCGCTCACGCCAGCGGACGGCCACCATCGGTGTTTTTGGCTTCGCCACCGTCCAAGGCGTGCGCCATGCGCTCGCCGGCATCGAGCGAGCAACGTGATCGACCGAGCGGCTTGCTGTGTGGACGCCTTCTTCTGGCTCTCGTCGAGAGCGTTTTGCGTCCCGGCGGGTGGGAGAATATGTGTCGTCTGATGTGTCACTGTGTACGTCACATCGATGTGGATAACAAGCACGGTCGATCCGTCGAAGCGATACACTCGTTCCTATCACGCTGGAAGGCTTGCATGGAGCTCTGCGCCGGCACACAGAAGAGCCGTGCGGCAAGAGAAGAGCTCGATGGGGAGCGAGAACCGTCAGATTTTCAGGTGTAACCTGAAGTCCGTCGCGACGCACTCAATCCCTCCCGAGCGAAAGCCTGTGGCTCTCTCGAACTCGTCGATATATTGCGAATAAACTGCTCTTCCCGCATAGCTTGCAGAGTCAGAGGCGCAGAAAGGCTACGAGTGTTCAACGAGTCTTGCGAGCTGCGCGGTCAAACCTGGGGGGGACTGACCGCATCAAGGCGGACTTCCGAAACCTGGGTGAGCACCTCTGGCAGTTCTCGCTCCCCGTCGAGCTCTTCTTGCCGCACGGATCTTCTGTGTGCCGGCGCAGAGCTCCATGCAAGCCCTCCAGGGGGATTCTCAAGAGTCTACCTAGAGGTCTGTAAGACCGGCGACGGCAGCTCGCGTCAAACAGAATTCCGCCGTGGCAAACGAGAAACACGCAATCTTGCACGGACCGGAGTCCTGCAAGATCCCTTACGAGGACGGCACGCACGGACCACTTTTGTACCCGATTGAGACCAGCTACTCCTTCCCTAACGCTCCGTAACGCAAAGAAAATGG
>NW_005198442.1:0-1678 GCF_000372725.1 Emiliania huxleyi CCMP1516 | reverse complement strand
GCACGGAGTCGCGGCCTCACAACGCTCACGATCCGGTCGAATATCACACGCACGCACGCAGGGTGCCGGGACGGCTACATGTCAGCGTCGCATGCATCCGCCAGCGCTGCGAACTCCTTGTTCATCCGATTTTTGTACGCTTGCATCGCTGACTTGACCTCCTCCGCATCTACATGGTCCAGGAGATCGCCATCAAAGACCCAAGCTACAAAGTGGAAGCCGCAGTCGTCGGGACCACTGCCAAACCTGCCAGAGACAAGGTACTCCAAGCGCTCGTCGTCTTCATCGACAGGTTTCAGCGCCACCGCAGTCATCTGGCTCGGGTCACAGTAGCGCATGCCGAGCACCTCTTCAATCTCCAGCAAGGCTGCGTCTGTTGACCCGCCCGAGCGTTGGCGAGCGGCGGCAGAGCGCCGACTTCCCGCATGCAATCGCGAATATGGCAAGCCTTCTTGCTCCTGTCGTCGTTCCAGTACCAGCCGGCAGCTGCGTCTTCTTGCCGCATACATCGCGGTGCGGCCTTCACAAGGCTGAAGCGAAGCGACGGAACGCCCAAATTTGCGCGTTTCGAGCGGTTGTTCATGGCGCAAAGGGGTACGCAAGAAAATTAACTTTTGAGCGTCGAAGTTACTTCGAAAAGTAAGCTGTTACTTCGAGAGAGCTCGCGGAGAGCTTTTACATGGTGTGTTTAACGTCGTGTTGCTCCCAGGGGTTGCCCGTTTACACGGTGGGGGCCCGGGGCTGGCACCCTGACCGTGACTCAGCCTTCTCATTTGCAGATTTGTGTGTGTATACGCTATATCTTATAATAATTAATATATAAAAAGATTAGAGTTATAAAGAATCGACAAATTGATGTATCATGAACAATAATGCTTTAAAGCCGTATCGCGAGTCCTGTACCGTGTACGGCTATTTACGCGCCACGTGGTACGCGCGACTTGCTGGACAAAGGTATATCTAGAAGAAAGAAGACCTTAAATTAGTCCTCGTCGAATGAGATCTCCTCCACCTCGTCGCCCTCGTCCGCACTCTGAGGCTCCACGCGCCGCGCCGGCTCGCGCCGCGCCGGCTCGCGCGCCGCGCCGCCAGCCGAGCGATCCGCTGGCGGTGGCGTCGCCGCGAGCGCCGCGCGCCACCGCCGCTCGGCGTCGCTGCCCACGCCATTGTTGGAGAGGTCGAGGTGGGCGAGGGCGGCGTTGCGGCGCAGCCCGGCGGCCAGACCTTCCGCGCCCGCGTCCTTGATTCCGTTGTACCCGAGCCTTAGCCGCTGCAGCTTGTCGTTCGTCTTGAGCGCCTCGCCAAGCTCTCTCGCGCCGCGGTCGAGCAGCCCGTTCCACTCGAGGTCGAGCGAGGCGAGGGGGCAGTCCGCCGCGCCGAGCGCCGCGCCGAGCGCACGCGCGCCGCGCGGTCCGACTCCGTTCCACGCGAGGGACAGCTCCGAGAGGCGGAGGCTCGAGGAGAGCTTGCTGCCTCCGCCGCCGAGCGCAGCAGCAACCGCCTTGGCACCCTCGTCGGTGAGCCGGTTGTGCGCGAGATCGAGCGAGGAGAGCGAGGCCGGCAGGGCGGCCAGGAGCGGCGCGACGCCCTTGTCGCCCAGCCGAGTGTCGGCGAGGTCGAGCGACTCGAGGGCGGTGAGCGCGCCGAGCGTGCTGGCGAGCAGCTCGACCGCCTCGCT
>NW_005198443.1:0-1678 GCF_000372725.1 Emiliania huxleyi CCMP1516 | reverse complement strand
TCGGCGGTGAGCGGCACCTCCTTGGCCCAGCACCGGTGTTATCACGTCTCAGCTGCTTCATTGCCATGTCCAGTTATGGCGGAGACGCGCTGATAGCATTCCTGTGCACGCAGTTGGACCAGCACGGCCATCGGGTGCGTGGCGCAAAAAGACCTGTTTGCGCTGTCTTCGATATCAGCGGCTACATGCGCTGCTGCGCGTACCTGTGATTCACACATGTTGATCACATCCATATACCTCACTAACATACAGCTGGCGAGCATTGCATCCCTCGTCTGGCCATGCTGTGCATCATCTCACCGTATGCAGCCGTATACGCCCACGGTGCTCACAGGGTCGGGCGTCACGGTGCTCGTGGCAAGCATCTCCGTCACTCTTGTGACTTGTGGGCTTGGTGGTGTTGCCTCCGGTGCTACTGCTGGCTAGGGTGCCAATGGCGCGACGGGAGGCGGCCATTGGCGCCACTACAGCAACGATTGTTACGCCGTGGAAAAATCCGGATTTCGTGCCCCGAACCGGCCGACACGTGGCCGCATATATGTATATATACCACGTCCGTATGGGCTGCACAAGCCAAACCACGCTCATCACAGCTTGCCACAGTGTGGCTCCTGGCAGTGGTAAGCCATTCTTGGTGTACCAGCTCACAGCAGGGCCGTTTGATCACGATTGTTACACGGCGTGAAAAATCAAGTATTTGTGAGATAAATTTGGTCTGCGTATGGGTGGCGGGTTCGGGGCATTTACAACGCAGAGCGCTCCTCAGGATACGGCAGTGCTGTCCGGGAAACACGGAATGCTCTCCCAAGCCAGAGAGGAGCCTTTGACTTGCCAGGCGTGTGCCTCAGTTGCACCTGAGAAAGCGAGAAACACACGGCGCGTTACTCCGTCGGTTCGCTAATCTCATAACTGTAGTGAGAAAATCGCCCTGCGAGGCAAAATTTATGTATTTTTTTCTGATTCAGCCGCATTTAGCACAACTTCGTGCGCACAAGCAAACCGCCGTAATTGACGCAGCGGCGCGCTGGCTTGGCGCACGCTCTTCTTCTACAATCCGGCGGGCGTGTGGAACTGCGTGCTGCGAGCCTTTGCGAGCCTCGTCGGGCGCGGGCCAGCCAACCTCTTTGGCGCGCACGACCCGCTGCTGCTGCCCGAAGGGCTCATGACGCAGACGCTGGCGGACGCGCTTGGGTCTCGGCTGAAGGACGCGGCCGTCGGCGCTTTCCGACTCACCTACCCGTTCAAGGGCGCGCACGCGGCCGATGCCCTCGTCCGGTGTGTCGGACTGGGCGAGGGGTGCTTCCTCTACGGCTGCTTGGCTCGCAACGGCGCCGGCGAGCCTCAGCCGCACTGCATCGGCGTGAACGTGGACCTGCGAGTCGTGTACCGCGGCCCTGACGCGCTCGTCATCGAGGAGGAGGAGATGAGCGCGCCGCGGCTGCTGCTCACTCGCCTCGACGCCGAGTACGGCATCTCGTTTGACGACACCTGCGGAGTCCGTCAGCTCGAGATCAACCCGCACCACCCCGCCGCCTCCTCCTTCCCATACGCCAACCCCGCCCACCTCGGCAGTTTTTTGGTTGTGTATCCTTTCTGTCCCGGTTCACCCCCCTTCCTTTCGCCCTCCGTCCTATGTTATCTCCCCCCCCCACTCGTATGCTCTTTGATTTCTACCCCC
>NW_005198444.1:22961-52782 GCF_000372725.1 Emiliania huxleyi CCMP1516 | reverse complement strand
GCGGGGCGGGAGGAGAGAAGTGTGTGGGCTCACCGCCCACACGTCCACTCGCTCGTCGTAGGCCCCGCGGAGCATCTCTGGCGCCTGCACGCAGCGGCGGCGGCGGGTGTGTGTGTGTGGGGGGGGGCTTCGGTTGGCACGCCGCAAAAAGCGGTGGTGAGGGAAGTTGCGGCTTGGCCGCGCGCGGTGGCCCTCGCCGCGCGGCGGCCGGTGGCGGCCGGCCGGCGGCGAGGGAGTGTGCGAGCTATGCGCGGGGAGGCCTGTGCAGTCTATGGCTCGGGGCGCCATGTAGTCGACGGTGCCGCAGAGCTCGGAGAGGGGGTCGTCCCCCGCCGTGTGCCGCGTCGCCAGCCCAAAGTCGACCAGCTTGAGCCGCGCGTCGTCCGACGGAGAGCCGAACAGCAGGTTTTGCGGCTTGATGTCGCGGTGCACGATGCCGAGGTCGTGGCAGCACCTGACGGCCTGGAGGCACTCGTAGGCGAGCCGCGCAGCGAGGCGCTCCGAGTAGGGCTCCTCCCGCGCCAGCAGCCACTGCGGCAGCTCGCCGCCGCCGCACAGCTGCAGCGCCAGCAGCACGTAGGTGCCGTCGTCCGCGGTGCCGTAGAAGCGAGGCATGTGCCGGTGCTGCGTGCGGCCGAGCTCGGCGGTGATGTCGACCTCGCGCTGGAGCAGCTCCTGCCACGGCGTGGTGGCTCCGCCCGCCTCGGCCTGCTCCCGCGTCCGCTGCTTGCTGATCGCCTTGACACACATCACCTTCCGGCCGAGGGCGCCGCCGAGCGACATCGTCGCGAGGTGGACGGAGCCAAAGGCGCCGAGCCCGAGCGGGTCTGGGTCCACCTCGAAGGCCGGCCCGAGCGCGGAGAAGTCGGGCTCCTCCTCGTGCTCCATTTTGGGAACACGAGCGAGCGCGGCACAGTTCTCAAGCACCGCCTTTGGATCGAAAGAAAACCTCGCAGGCATTTGCACACCGGTAGGCAGCCGTCTACGATTTTGAACGAGTGGGCGGTGCAGGCTGTCTGTTTACAGGCGCCGTCCGCCCGCGCGCGCGCCGACCCAACTCCGAGCACGCTCGCTCGCCGCTGGGCGGCGCGCGTCCACAGCTCCACACTGCGTCGGCAACACGACGCAGGAGCTCGCTCACTGCTGCTGCGGCGGCGGCAGCGACGGCGACTGCGAGCTGACGGCTGACGGCTGTACGGCTGTACGGCTGACGGCTGGCGGCCGGCGGCTGCGGCGAACGGCGACGGCTCGGTTCGCGTTCGCCCCGCGACGGTGCGACTGAGCCTGCCACGCTCGATCTGGGAGCCACTCGGCGCCAGTTCGAGCGGCGGTCGGCTCGGCCACTGCGGGTGCGACGCATGATAGAGCTGCTGGGCGCCGCATCGTGTACTACCGACCCACGCCAAGGCGCGGGGCGGTGGTGCTCGCCGGCGCTCGCGGTGCTTCGGTGCTCGAGCGCGCTCAACATTGTGGTCGTTCAGGGCGGCTCGCACAGCGCCCGCAGACACACACACACACACACACACACACACACACACACACACACACACACACACACACACACACACACACACACACACACACACACACACACACACACACACACACACACACACACACACACGCAAGGGCGAGGACACGCGCAGGGGCCGCACCTCTAGCGAAGCCCACAGAGTGGCACACACACACACACACACGCAAGGGCGAGGACACGCGCAGGGGCCGCACCTCTAGCGAAGCCCACAGAGTGGGAGACTCCTATCACCGCCCTGCCACCCACGTGAGCCTTTTGGCCGCCTCTGTCAGTGTGCCCGTGGTAGTGAGAGACTGCTGGTGAGAAGCCGGAGGAAGGTCGCTAGTCGAGAGAGATCGCCAGTGGAATAGGGAGTCCACCGTGCTGCGAGCCTGTCGCTGTCCCTTGTCAGGAGCAGGAGAACTAGGAGAGCGCAACCAGTAGGAGGCCCGCGCCTGCCCCCGTGCCGCCGGGTGCAACCTGTCCTATACGAGAGAGGAATCCCTGGGACCCTGTCGTGTGGGTGAACCCTGCCCAGCCCCCCTCCGTGTCGCGATGCGCTCCCCGCTCCCGTTCCCCTGTGTCCCTGATCGTCCTTCCAAGATCCTGCTCGTGCAGGTGGGGACCCTGTCCCTCTCCCACCCCTCGTTTGGCGTGCCCGTTTTATTTATTTTATTTATTTTATTTATTTATTTAGGCAGGCGTGTGCCGATATACAAAGTGCAGATGTCCTTTTCAGCCTGCCGAGAGCTTCCTGGCCCGCGCGCGCGCTCCGCCTGCCGCGCGGAGCGACTCGGTGGACGTCCGAGCCCGCCGCCCCTCGCCACTGCTCCCTGCTGGCCCATTCAGCGCGACACCGCCGGCGCTGCGCCTGCTTCCTTGTGCGCCGCTGGACGTCGGCCGAAAAGACCGCTTCCCTCTGGGGACCCGACTCCGCGAAGATCGCGCGCGCGTCGTGAATGCGGCGCGCGCGCGATCTCTGCTCCCGGGCACGCCGGTCGCAGTGGCATGGGATCCCAGGCTCAAAACATCGTGCCCAACAGCGAGAGCGCCGCCGCTGCTCCTCCTCCCGCCGCCGCTCCGCTCACCGAGACAAACTCGGTGCCGCCGTTCTCGCCGCCGCCGCCGCCGCCGCCGCCTCGCCCCTCGCCTCCGTCACCGCCGCCCTCCATCTCGCGGCGGCGTCCCTCTGAGATGGCGCGGGCGCCTCGCTCGCCGGCGCCTCGCCGCTGCCCCCCCCTCTCGCCGCCGCTCCGCTCGTGGCCGCCGCCTCCCCTGTCAATCCCGCCGTCCGCACCACCGCTGCCGCCGCCTCGCGCCTCGCCGCCGCCGCCGCCGCCCTCCCCCTCGCCGCTGAGCGGTGCTTGGCGAGCCTTCTCACCCGCCCCCGGACGCGCTGGCCGCTGCGCGCACAGCCTGTGGGTCAGCCTGTGCACACTCTCTCCTTCTCTGTACTATCCCGCCGTCCGCACCACCGCCTCGCGCCTCGCCGCCGCCGCCGCCGCCCTCCCCCTCGCCGCTGAGCGGTGCTTGGCGAGCCTTCAGTGACAAGGGCCTTCTCACCCGCCGTGTCGCCCGGCCGGGCGCTGGCCGCTGCCTCTGCCAGCACAGCCTACCCCTAGGAGCTAGGTGCACACTCTCTCCTTCCTCTGTACTCTGACTGCGCCGCCGGCGCCGCCACGCATGCAGTTGGGTGCTTGGGTCAGCGGCGTGAGCCGAGAGGTGGCCCACGCCGCTGACAGCGCTCAGCGCGGGGGGGGGGGTAGGGCCGGGAGGGGGCGCCCCCCGCGCCCACACACGCCCGCGCGCCCAGCGCAGCAGCACGACGGCTCCTCTCGCCACCCCACGCGCGGGGGCGTGACGTCTGTAGCGAGGCGACGGACGGTGGGACGGTGTCCGACCCGTTCTGGGGTTTTCATATGATGCCGCTCTACTCGTATCGCGACCAATAAAATACCGCCGGGGGAGGCCTGCGCAGCCTCTAACTATTTGGCAGTGTGACAGAGGCCTTTTTCGGGTTCCAGAACTATCTTGTTCCCGACACCGAGACAGAGATCACTTCTTCTGTGGTGCGTGACCTAGTAGTGTCCCCAGCTCTGGGCGTGTCCGGGGAGGGCGATGTGGGTGCGAGTCGAGACAATGTTCGTGACCCACCCATCACGTTAGTCCAGCCAGCGCATAATTCTCACGTCTCACCTGCAAGCCCCTCCCTCACTCGCGCTCGGTGGAGGAGGCCTCGCCCGAGGCGGCGAGCCAGCTCACCGGCGTGGCGAGGTCAGCGTGGTCAAAACGTGAGAAGGCAAAATCGGTGCGGTGGGGCCCGAGCAACTCGTACAGCGCGGCGGTGCCCTCGATCGCGCCTTCCGCCTGCAATGTCAGTGTGGCAGAGTGCGGATGCTGTGCGTATGCGCTGATTGTTGAGTAGATCTAATCAATGGCGCCATGGCCGAGGTTGTGAAGCGGCCCGAGAGCGGGTAGCTGTCGACTTTGCCGTTGCGCGGAGCGGCCGACGAGAAGGACTGTCCCACAAGGCCATGCGGTAGGGCCCGCGCCGCCGCCCCGGCGACAGGCTTGAAGGTGAGATCGAGCCGGTGGGTCGGCCCGCTGACTCGATCGTACACGAAGTTGCCGCGCACCACCACGGTCCAGTCATCGCGGTACTTGAAGGTCGCGCTAGAATACCTGCGCGTACGCCACTCCAGCCATGAAGTGGGCACAACGGCAGCTGTGGACTGACCGTGGCTCGCCTCATCTGAATGTTGAGATCGCCGCAGCACTTGTAGCCGCCGAGGCCCATCTTGAAGTAGCGGCCAGAGCACGTCCCGTTGATCACCTTCCAACCTGTGCGAGGGACACGCCGCTCGACGTAATCCTGCGTGGGTGAGACCGAAGGGCAGGGAGAACGTGCAACCAGCGCGCCGGTATTGAACTCGTCGAGCTCCTTGGCCCAGAAAGAGGCTTTGTCGCTCAGCACACTCATCAGCCCGAGGTCTGCCATCTGAGCCTTCGGTGGATGATAGCCTCTGCGGACGACAAAGTGCGCCTCAGTGATGAAGGACCCGTCCACGGTCAGCTCCGAGTTGTGCAGCTTGAATGTGGCGTCCTGTGCGTGCATACAGACAGGGGGACTGAGCCTATGGTTGTGCGACCGGCGCGGAGGAGGCCACGGGCTCTCCTCCGTCTTGACGTTGACGGCGAACCCGGGCGAGGAGAGGAAATTGTAGTACACCCTGTTCCTGCCTCGGAAGTCCGCTCTACCGCCATGAGGGAACGCGATGTGCGGGTCCTTCTTCGCGCCGCCGCCCGAGGTGTCGGTGACGCTTGCACCCGAAAACACCTGTTACCAAATCTGTGGGTTAGGTCCGTCCACAGGACCGGCACACCACGTGGGGCGCTGTACCGCGACGCCGAGGATCGCGGTGGCGGACTCCTGGCTTTGAAAGAGATCCCTTGCCGAGTCCAAGACCGAGTCGTGGTTCGAGTCAGTGGTCAGGATGGTGATGGTGACGACGACGTCGTCCCCGTCAGCAAGGCGACGGCGCTGGCCCACTTCGACCCCATCGCACCTCATGGACACCTCGGGGAAGGGGATGGCGAGCCGCTTCCCGGCGAGGACCTTGCCGGATAGGCCGGGACAGCTCTTTGCCCTGAGCAATATGGTGACCTCCTTGGTGGCGGCGCCGGCAGGATAGTCCGGGGCGGTGGGGGGGAAGGGGGAGAGGGGAGGAGCGATGATCGGGACGAGCGGGGGGTGTGGCGGCGGGGACTTGAGGGGCAGGTAGCCAGGCGGCGGCGAGGGCAACGCGGAGGGGGGTGGAGGCGAGGGTGGTACGGATGGCGGCGGCGAGGGCAACGCTGACGAGGGCGGAGGAGGCAAGGGCGAGGCGGACGGGGGCGGCGGCGAGGGCAAGGTGGACGGCGGTGGCGACGCAGAGGGCGGTGGCGAGGGCACCGCAGAGGGCGGCGGGGGTGAAGGCGAGGCCGAAGGCGGCGGCGAAGGCGATGCAGAGGGGGGCGGTGGCGAGGGCGAGGCGGAGGGGGGCGGCGGCGAGGGCAACGCGGAGGGGGGTGGAGGCGAGGGTGATGCGGACGGGGGCGGCGGCGAGGGCAAGGTGGACGGCGGTGGCGAGGGCGACGCAGAGGGCGGCGGGGGTGAGGGCGAGGCCGAATCGGGCGGCGGCGAAGGCAATGCAGAGGGGGGCGGGGGCGAGGGCGAGGCGGAGGGGGGCGGCGGCGAGGGCTGGGGCGGGGGCGAGGGCGAGGCGGAGGGGGGCGGCGGCGACGACGGCGTGTCTGCGGTGCCAGTGGTGTTGGGGGGCCTCAGCATGCTGTAGTAGCCGTCTAAGGGCTTGTTGGTCCAGCCCAAGTGAGTGCACATCTCTGGTGGGAGGGCGCTCGCGCAATCGACATTCTCCTCGGTCCGAGTCATTGTGCATGGCCCCTCTGCGTAGTACATGATAGCGTAATCGACGCTTCTGGGCAAGTAGATCGCGCATGGCGCCTGGTGCAGGGCCAGGGTGTCGGTTTGGACTCATAGGCGGGCGGGCGGGCAGGGGGGGGGGTGGAGGAGGGGGAGCACCATCGGGCTGCTTGCGTTTCGTCCGCCGGTACTCGCGTATGTGCACAGCTCGTTCAGGAAGGCCACGAAGGCTGTGAAGTTTTGGATCACACCAACAGTGTTCAATTCCGGCGGTTTAGCGATGAGTTCGGCATCGGCATAGTTGCCAATCGTGTAGGGACTCGAGTCATAGAACCATGCCCATGGCCCCGAGGGGGCGGCGGGTACAGCTTCGATCTCGGACAATGGAGTATCGAACGTGTGGTAGTCCTTGCACGCGGGAGCCATCTCGGATGATGGTGTCATAGGAGCAGCGAAAGCGGCGGGCAGAGGGCACGCTGTTCAAGTCGTCGCCCGGCTGAACGCACCGCGCAGACGCTTTGAGTTTTTGCACCTCGTCCTCGCCACGCATGGGAGGGGGTGGCTAAGCGAGAAGTGATGGGTGACGTTAATAACGGTAAAGCGACGTTTTATTTTTTATCCCTTTACTCCATCCATTGCTAGGAAAGCGACGTTTTAGAGACTATGGAGAGTTCACGTCATGACGGTTAAAACGGCTGTTAACCGTCATGACGTGGTCAATATGTCATGACAGCGGCTGCGAAACGACAGCAGCAACGACGGCAGCAACGACAGCTGGTGACAGCTGGTGACAGCTGGTGACAGCTGGTGACAGCTGGTGACAGCCAGCTGCCAAGGAGGAGTGAAAGGCACCAGGAACAGTGACAGCCATAGTGACAGTGACAGTGAAGCCAGTGAATGCCAACGACAGGCGGTGACAATGTCAGCGCGGGGCCCCGCGAGTGACAGCGACAGCGACAGCGACAGCGACAGCGACAGCGACAGCGACAGCGACAGCGAGGCAGCGCCACAGGCACAGCCGTGAGGCAGCCATAGCCCTCGTGAACGAACTTGAGCTTATTCCAGCCATAGTCATCGTCTACGATCCACATGCAGACTGCCGGTGACAGCATGCACCTTGAGAGGTTCAACCCGAGGTGTGTTGCTCAATGCTCTGCCCGCGTTTGCTTGTGATCGTGATTTCAAGGTCCCAATCCTCGCGGCTGAGGATTGACACCGTTCGCTCGCGTGAGATTTTTGAGCGGCAGATGAACCAGCGCTGGAGCCCATCACGGCACATGCTGGAGGAAGGAGGGCAAGGGTTTTGCAGATTCTCCGACTCACGCCCGCTGCTGCTGAGCGTGCGTGGCTACTGTTGAGAGGGTTTCTCATGTGGCGTCGGGCGTGCGAGTGAGCGGTCTCGCGCGCATGCATCTATATCTTGAGTGTCCTGTCTCTCTCGCTAGTGGCACCACACACTGTCCTGCGGGGGTGCTCATGACAGCAGCAATGACAGCAGCGCAATGACAGCAGCAATGACAGCAGCAATGACAGCAGCAATCAATGACAGCACAGCAGCAGCAACGACAGCGATGACAGCAGCAATGACAGCAGGAATGACAGCTGCGCAATTACAGCAGCAGTGACAGTTGGACCGTCGGGGATGGTTACGACAGCAGCAACGACAGCAGCAACGACAGCAGCAACGACAGCTGGTGACAGCTGGTGACAGCTGGTGACAGCTGGTGACAGCTGGTGACAGGTAGGTGTCACTGTCGCTGTCGTTTGCTGTATGACAGCTGGCAGCTGTCATGACAGCGGCTAACCGTCATGACAGCGGCTAACCGTCATGACGTGAACTCTCCATAGTCTCTTAGTGGAAAGGAGGATTTCAGGTATAATTCATGTACGGGAGTATGCTAGTACAACACTGCTGAACTGAAATACACACGTATTTCCAGTCCAATCACAAGTACACATACTTTAATACTTGATTTTATCTCTTTCAGTGTGTGGGCGAAGTAGCGGAGTAACTGGGAGGCTGCGGCGCAATACGACGCAATATGGCAGTAGGCGCGGCACGCTAGGACGTATGCAGGTACGCCGGGCGCCTCCCACAGTATGGGTACTGGTGTACTGCATCATACTTGGGTATGTCGAGCCTTGGAGTATCGCAGTATCTCGGAAGCACCAGTGCAGTATCTGCCAGTATTCTCCAGTATTCTCCAGTATGGCCCAGTACAGCAGTATGAGGGGAGGCATCGGGCCAGACAGTGACACAGCAGGTAGTGCACCTCTGGCTCAATTTTGCTCTTCTTGAAACCGGTGATGCTGCGCAGTTTTGCCAGGGCCGCCACTGTCCTCGTGTTTGATCCCGACCGAGTGCGCAACGTCGGGAAGCGACACATACGTAATGTGTGCATGTGCATGTGCACATCGAGGGGGAGAGGTGAGAAGCTGGCAGTAGCTCCAAAGTCGCAATCGTTGGCGTTGGAATGGGACGGCTCGAGCAAATGCATCAATCCCGCAGTGTCGAAGGTAGTGGTAACAGGATGTTGTACGGGGGTGCGCACGGCAAGAGTTCTCACGAATGCTGGTGCCGGCTGTATTTGGCGCTGCGTGTCAGCACAGGAGTATGTCTGGCCAGGCAAGCTGAATGTGGACATCTCGTCCCCGTTCCTAAATGAATGAAGAGACCAAACTTTGGAGCCGCTCTTGTCCTGGGCAACGTCCTGTCGCGTTTGCCAGTCTGCGGTCGCGCTATCTGCCAGCCTCGTTCGTTGCACCAAGACGGTAGCCGTGCGCACGAGGTATGTGCGTGAGTCGTTTTTGTGTGTGCGGTTCGGGAAACATGCGATTCAATGCGCAGTGGCGCGTCGCCTTTGCTGGAGAGTCGACGGCGGCCTCTCGAGTGGCAAGTCCTCAACATGAAAAAAACAAAAGAAGGACGCAGAGTCTTCAATACCTAAATTTGGGGGGACGCACGAATATGAGGTTTATGCGACACATGCATTCGGTCGGCATGCTCGCCCTCGTGGCGGGCATGCCCCTGACCTACACCGTGCGGGACTGTGGCACCAGGCGCGGTACACTGTATGACACTGGCTTCCTTCCAAGCACGTTGCAGACGGCTTGGGACAAATACAGCGGCGCGGTCGGCAACGTCCTGCCGCCCACCAGAAGCGACCACAAGCGGATTGTGTGGTCGTCATCTGCTTGCGTGTGCGATGTGTTGTGGCGCAGATTGCGCTTGTGCGATGTGTTGTGGCGCAGATTGCGCTTGCGTCCCAAGCCATTGGCCTGGTGCAGCGCCAGCCCCCCGTTTTCTGATTCGAATATTTCAGTAAGCAGCCGCTTTCTTTTCTTTTTCCAGGCGCGGTCGGGCACCTGGGGTGCGGCGCGACTTGCACTAGTGCGCGTTCCGTGGGGCTTGGCGACAGAGCGATCGCCGTGCTGTGGATCATCGGGGCACAAATCCACAAAGGCCTCTCCTCCCTCCGCGTTGCGACGAGCTCAGCCACAAGTACGACGGTTGCGGACTGCGCATTCTGGGGACGGTGGACACAATCCATTGGTTCATCCCGTCTGGTGCGTCCCGTCCTAGCACCCCTGCTCGATCGCCGTGTTCCGCCACCACCCACGAGAGTCACATCTCATGAGTCACACCTCGCCACAGTCAAACTCGCATCAGTGGGAGTGGGAAGAGGCGGCGTGGTGGCTCTGCGTGTGCGTGGGCGCGCGCGCACCTGCAACCACAACCTGTTTGTGATGCCGCTGCAGGATAGGCCGGCCTCTTCAGGATGCCTCGTTGCCTCTTTAGGACTGCCCATCGACGAGCGCTGGATCAATCCATTGAGCAAGGACCGCCCAGCAGCAGTTGCAGTATGCGGCCGGCATTAAGCTAGCTAGCCCTTGCAAGGCCAGGTGCGCCGCCGAGCGCCGCTGCTAGCAGTTGCAACCTGGGAGTGTGAGTTCTGGCTCCGGGTGCTCTAGTGAGTCTGGCAGCCGAGTGGTAGATCCCGCCGCAGCACTGCACATGCACCAGTATGGAGCAGTATTCTCCAGTATTCTCCAGTATGCCCCAGTACAGCAGTACGGATGGAGCTGTGATGCAGTATCCAAGTATGATTACTTCGCCGTATTGGGATATGGTGTGCATGTGAGGTACAGCAGTAAGGGGAGGTATCTCATGCAGTATTGCAGTATGATGAGACTGCATGTCGCGTATCAGGCTGTACCCACGTACCGGTTGCGCTGGCTCGGTGTACGGGAGTGGGGATATCTGACCAAACTAGAGGAACGCATCAGGGCAGCTATGGCAATATTGGCGGCTATTCTTGCAATATTGTAGTACGACACAGACGCGGCGAGATAAAAATACCTCATATCTGAGATCCTTCTATCCACTTAAGAGAAAACGAGGATTTGCGAGGCGTAGGTTGCCACGACACACTCGCACGCGCGTTCCATCCTCGAGCTGCACCACGTACCGATCGGCTTCAGCTGAGTAGCCGGCGATTGTGCCACACTGTTCATTCATGACGGTATGGGCAGCAAGCTTACACAGCGCTACCTTGGTTCCTGCAGGCGGGACGCAGCGGCTCGCATCGACGTCATCATCGTCATTTGCCATCTCGGCATCGTCGGCGCATTCGTGCTTTGCTCCGTACATATCGACTAGCGCAGCGCGGCCAGAGCTCGTTTGGAGCTTCGAGACGAGCTCGAGCACCTGCAGGGGTGGGGGCTGCGACTGGTTGGGCGAGAAACGTGCGGCAGCGGCAGTGGCAGCGGCGGCTTGCCTGCGGCAGCTCATCTGTGCCGGCCGCGTCTAGCACCATGCTCATAACGCTTTTTCGACCCTCGACGCAGGTTCTTCTTGGCATTGGCACGCTCTTCGCCGCCGACGATCTCATACGTGTCCCCTTGCATCTCCGCTGCGTGAACACTCCATTCTTCCACCACGAGCTCGAGTGTGTCGGCCAGCGATCGAGAAGTTGCTTGTTTGGGCCGTGCGACATCGAGGAGACGCTGCAGCATCTTGACGGCGTAGCCATCGTCGGGGTCCTCGCCAGCAACGGCTCCGCTTTCGCCCACCTTCCTCTTGCCGCCAGCGTGTCGGAGCGTCGACCGTCGAGAGCATCGTCGCTAATGCGCGCGAAACGGACGGATGACGGTGCAACTCCGAAACCACCCCCTCAGTTGCGGGGGAGAGACTTATCAATGAAGATTCGCGGCGCGCGAAGTCGGTAAATAGTGTTTCGACCAACCCGACCGTCCCGATCGCGACGGACAAACACGGCGCTCCGCTCTCTCTGCCACGCAAGCAGACGGACGTCACTCCTGTGCTGAGTGAGCCAGTTCGAAGGCTGGGTGAAGCGCACCGGACGGTTTCAACGCCTCGTTGAACAGGGCTCCGTTTACATCAAAGGCACCGTCTATGTCCGCGGCCGCGATGACCTCGCGATCCTCGCCAGCGGCACGTGACAGGCCCTACGTACACCTTCCAGAAACCTTGCCCCGCGACCCCGGGCCGCGTGCAGCAGTTTCAAGTCGTTCACGGGCGAGGAAGTGCCCGACGTCCCGACCTCCGACAAGGACCCCCTTGGAGCGCTCGCCCAGCTCAAGGTCAGCGTCGCCGCGCGGTCGAGGAGGAGGACGGCACGCTCGCGCGCTCGCTCTACGAGATCATCGAGGACAAGTCGAGGGCTACGACCTCATCGTTCAGGCCAAGCGGAGCGGCCTCAAGATGCTCGAGCTTCTCCGCGCATTCGCCGACACTGCCGATGAGTCCGACACGGAGACCGCCCAGATCGCGTACAACAAGCACACGCAGGGCGGCATCCCAGGCGCGCTCTTTCGCGAGTCCTTCGATTCCTTTATGGAAAAGGCCGAGTCGTTGCAGCTCGCGCTACCCGCTGACGCCCGCGACGGCACGATGCGGCACGCGGCGCGCACAGGCGATCCGAGACCCGTCGACGCCGTAATGAAATCTCGTTCAGCGCCCCGTGAGAAAGCCGGTGGCAGCAACGACTTCCTCAGCCCCAGCGCAGGGCTACGGGGGGGAGATGGCACCGCAGTCGAGACGCCTCGACCCGGCGTCCCACCTGCGAGGGCCACCGGAGATGACCGGGGCCCCAGCGTCGAGGTGCCGTCACCCGTCGCTTTCTTGGGATTCGGCGATCGCGATCCGCCTTCGCTCAACCAACGGACTGTGAGACCTCACATCCAGGCCGCACGGGACGCTCGACTTCAGCCAATCGACGAAGGCCAGGTCGGAGGGACGCCCAGCGTCGAGAGCCGGGCCGCCGGACCGCCCTCAGGCACGCCCGTCATCGAGCCGTCTTCCGTCGCCGTCTCATCCTCTCAGCCTCAGCGCGACTACGACTCAGACCTAGTTGGATACGCGCTCAGGGCAGACTCCCCCGGCGCGCCAGCCAACTACCGCGAAGCCGCCGCCACGCCGGACTTTCCGGACGCTATGCTCACTGAGATCGAGAACCACCGCCACAACGAGTCGTGGACCGTCATCGACCGAGCCGAGGAGCGAGGTACCGTCCGGACGGCGCTTGCACAACCTCACGTGGGTGTTCAAGCACAAGAGGTGCGGCAAAGCCAAGGCGCGACTCTGCGTTCAAGGGTGCACGATGCTTCCGCAAATCGACTACGATCGGGTCTTCGCCGCAACCGCTCGGTCGAGCTCCAATCGAACGATCTGTGCTCTCGCCGCCGTCTTCGGTTGCGAGCTCAGGGCTTTCGACTGGACCGCTGCATATCTACAGGGCGACTTCGAGGAAGGAGAGGTCATCTACTGCAGAATGCCGGAGGGGTTCGTCGAGCTGGACAAGACCGGCACGCCGAGAGTTTGCCGCATCGAGAAACCTGTGTACGGTGCCCCCCAGTCAGGCCGCCGTCTGCAGCGCAAGATCTTTGCATGGCTCAACACCTGCGGCGAGGCCACCCCCGGCCTCACGGTCCGCCGGCTCGAAGACTCGGACGGCTGCGTCGTGGTCTGCGACAACGAGGACGGCGAGATGCTTATCCTCGGACTCTACGTCGATAACCTCATCATTGCACACTCCGCCAAGCTCACCGAGGATGGTACTCCCGTCGATGCCGGCTCAATTACGCCCAGTTCACGACCAAACTCGTAAAGGACATGCTCGGCGTCGAGGTCCAACGCAAGAAGAATGGATCCATCACTCTGCATCAACGAGGGTACGTCCGGAAAGTGCTAGGGTGCCCACAGGGCCCAAAAGAAAATAGCTTTGCGACTCAAAAAAGGGACGCACGAGGCAAATCTGATGTTGGAGTGTTCCAATAGGAGCGAGGCCTCTTCCGTTGGGGGACCGAGTGACTAGGAAACGAGGGTTCCCCATTGTGTCCCGCTCCAGCGCGAGCGTGACACTGCACTTGGCGCCGAGCGGCCGCGGCTCAGACCTTGTGCAGGCCGACCCTCATTGAGCACGCCGGTCCGGACCGATGGCGCTCGGTGTGCGGACGCCATCTGCAGCCCCCTGGGATGGGGACAGCACCCCAAAACTGCCCTTCGGCGGCATACAGCACTGCCAGCCAGCCTCTTCCTCCTCTAAATAATCGTATTACTAAATAATGACCTTGTGAGGCGAGTACTGCCGCCCGGCAGCCTTGAGGCGGCCGGGCGGCAGTACTCGTTCGAACTTTGCGAGCCGTGCGCGCTTTTTTACTATAAAACAATACAACGATTATGAGCTTCTGAAACTGGTAGGCCAAAGATCAAACGCAGCGCTCGTGGTTTAGTGGTAAAATCTCCGCCTCCCACGCGGAGGCCCCGGGTTCGATTCCCGGCGGGCGCACTTTTTCACCTATCTGCGCACCATCCCTACGCGTTTCACCTGGCAACCCTGTCTGCACGTCTCGCGCGCGCGTGAACAGGGCTCCAGGCCCCAAATTACGTGTGAGTGTTAGAGTTTCCTGGCGGGCGCACTTTTTCACCTATCTGCGCACCATCCCTACGCGTTTTCCAAATGTTTATCCAAACCTTTTCTGTTTCCTTCTGCGGACGGGCCCTCCACCCTTCACGTACGTACTTAGTCCCCACCATTGCTGTCGTGGGATCGCTTGTGATGTGAGAGAGGCCGTGTCACACCGCTTTCTCTGTTTTCGGAAAATAATAGCGGAAGCCGATCGACTTCTCCAGATGTACATCTTCGGCTTCGACTTTTTCCAGATGTACATGCTTCGGCTTCGCCCAGTGACTCGGCTCGCGCCTCCGTGCTGCAGCCGGCGCCCGCTAACCAGCGGCGCTGAGACGGTTCGCACGAGGCTCCTCCGACTGTGCGACGAGCACGGCGCCGGAAACGCGGACCTGGACGACGACCTCGCGCTCAAGAGCCGCCTGCTTGCGGCGTGCGAGCAAGAGTTCAGTCTCGTCGTCCCCAGCGCGGATCTCGGGCGCGTGCGAAGCGTCGATGAAGCGATCTCCTACTTTGAGCGCCGGGGCGCTGGGCCCAGCGAGACGCACTGGTCGCGCGAGCTGCCTTCCAACGTGACCCTCGACGAGGAGGGCATCAGTCTGATCGAGGGTGCTGACGAGACCGCGACGCGCAACAGGAAGCCGCGAAGGCCGAACGACCTCATGGGTGTCGGCTCAGGGTGATTGTCATCGCTTCCGTGTCGTCCTGTCCTCTGCGCGCGCATGTCGTCGTCGTCCTGAGGCAGAGCTCTCCAGGATGCACGGCCAAGCAAGACTAAGAAACCCGCTCTAAACTCTAAATCTGAGCCTGCATTCGTCGTGGCATGAAAGGCTAGACGCACGCCCGCTACGTACGTATCTGTGTAAGTGTATGACCACAAGAGCGATGTCTGATGGGCAGCGCCCACCCCCCCACATCCCGTCGCCGGATTCGTCCGCGGACCGCGCCGAGAGCGAGACCACAGACCAGCGCGCCAGACGCAGCGCCGAGCAGGCGCCGAGACTCTCCCCGTAAATAAGAGGAGGACACACGACATGGACAAGATCATACCGTGGCCGGTCTCGACACAGGTCACAGCGAGGCCTGGCACTTGGGGCCTTGGGGGGGGGGGGTGCGGGTTGGCGCTCCTGGCGGGAGATATCATCTCGGACAGGCGTGTGGCTCCGGCACACACCCCACAACAGGGCCGTCGTTTGTGTGAGTGAGACCAACGCTCAGAGTGTCTTTTGAGCCGTGTCTCACATGTGGCCCTCGGATGTGTAGCAGGTACGCGTGTCATCCATCCGTCTGCCGAGCCGCGACGCTGCTGCTGCTGCTGCTCGGCGCCTCCGAGGATGCCCCTCCGGTGAGCCCGCACGCCCACTTGCACGTCTTGCCGAGGTGGGAGCATCGGCCAAAGCGTCTTCGCTTCCCATAGGGCGGCGACTCGTTGTAGTCGAACGGGTCCCAGGCGGACTCCAGGTTCGGGCGCGCCGCGGCGAGGCCCCACTTGACCTTGCTGTTGGGCGGCGGCAGGGCCGTCGGCTGGCTCATCGTCGAGCAAGACGGGACGCCTGGTGCAAGCGGTCGTGGGGGGGGGGGGGGGTCGCTCCGACGCCTGCCCGGGCGGGTTCCCTGGCTCGGGCGGCGTGTGCCTTCAGCTTGCGACCGGAGCCGCTCGCCCACGCGATCCTTGGAGACTGCTGCCGCCACGTGCGTCGCATACTTCTTGTGCAGACAGGCGGTGTGGCAGCAGCCGGGGGCGGGCAGCGAGCCGTACGTGCGATAGTTGAGCTCCTCGTTGAAGATGGCCTGCCGTCGCGCCGGCGGGCGGTTAGCACCGCGACGAGGCCGAGCAGCCAGGCCGAAAGGGGGGGGGGGGGGGGGGGTAAGGAACGGGCCTGGTCCCAGCCGCCCCAGGTTCGGTTCTCCGCCATCACCATGAGCGCTCGCGTTGAGGGCGTGGAGCGGATCCACATCAGGCCCACCTACGTGCAGCGCTCCCGTGGATCTCTCTGAGAGGACCCGCAGCGTCCACGAGCGGGCGAGTGCGATGGCGGACGTTGAGCAGCTTGCCCGACGGCCCGTCATGCATCGCCACCACGTCCATGCCAGCCATGTTGGTCAGCAGCGGGAAGGGCGAGGCCTGCAGCACCCAGTCGCAGTCGACGGCGAAGAGGTCGTAGCCCTCGTCCGCCACGACAAAGCGCCAGAGCCGCGCCTTGTAGAGCCCGGCTCTCCGCCACCCGTACCTCGTGACGAGGGACCGGTTGCACCACTGCGGCCGCGGCAGCAGCGGCGCCAGCGGTGGCGGCAGCGCCTGCAGCTTTGGGTTGGAGAGCAGGTCGGGCCATGAGTCGGGGGCAGAGACCGCGACGCAGCCGAAGCCGACGCCGACGGCCGACCCGGCGAGGCTGCGGAGCTTCTCCGCGTAGGACGCCGACGCGATTGTCCCAACCACGGTGCCGTGCGACGAGCAGCGCGCCAGCAGCTTGCCCGGCCGGACCTGCTCGGTGGCGGCTGACTGAGTGAGCGCCGCAGCGCCCGCGTCAGCAGCGCCCGCGTCGGCCGCGGCGTCATCGTTCTGCGTGCGGTGTCGCCCGCGGCGGCCTGCTCGCCTCCCCGGCGCCGCATCGCCAATTTCCAGCTCTGGCGCGGGCAGGCGGAGCGCCTCGTAGTCGGGCGAGTAGAGGTCGTACGCGAGGCGGGCGATGTCCGGCGTATAGTACTTTGCCAGCTTTTTGCTGGCCGAGGTGCGGTGCAGCGCACTGGACGCCTGAGGGAAGAAGGTGCGGTGGAGCGAGGCGTTGATGCCGACGTGCGCAAACAGCGTGTCGAGCGACGCGTGGAAGTCCGGCCCGAGGCGGAGCACGTACTGCACGAACGGCAGCACGGATGGCCCACCGCCCGCGCCGGTGGGAGAGAGGCCGCAGATGTCGCGCTGGAGCCCAAAGTGGGGGTCCGACCGCATGCGCTGGCGGGTGAGGTTTCCAACAAAGGCGTCAAAGGTTGGCACCAGCGGCGTCACGTCGCCGCGCCGCATCTCGCGCGGCGTCTTCTGCTCGTGGTTCGAGTGGTAGAAGCCCGGGCAGTGGCTCATCAAGAGCAACTCCTCGTCGTCGGGCGGCCCGCGCGTGTGCTGGAAGGCGCACTTGTCGAGGTAGGCGGAGAGCAGCCGCTCAAGCGGGTCGCGGATGACCACAAACTTGACCACCGAAGGCGCGTTGAACATCGCAGCGCGCTGCTCGTAGTCGAAGGCGTGCAGTGACGGCAGCTGCTTCTCGGTGCTGTCGTGCACCATCTGCGACCAGGCGATCCCCTCATTTGCGGCGGCGCGCGCCTTCCCGTTGATGGCGCCAAAGAGGCGGATCCACTCTGTCGCCCCATTCTTCTCCATCGGGCAAAACATCAGCCGTTGGTGCGGCGCAGCCATCCACTTGCCCGCGAGCCGGCGCATCGCCGTGCCGTCGAGCAGCGCCTCGGAGGCTGACCGCTGCGTGGGGACGAAGGTGCGGCTGTAGGGG
Organism: Emiliania huxleyi CCMP1516; assembly: GCF_000372725.1. Lineage (NCBI taxonomy): Eukaryota > Haptophyta > Isochrysidales > Noelaerhabdaceae > Emiliania > Emiliania huxleyi. Next base: position 35,415 of record NW_005198444.1, on the reverse strand, counting down.
AGCCGGTCGCCGAGCGACTCGAGCGGGGGCGCGTCGTTGGGCCAGCCCTCCGGCAGCAGCAGATGCCGGTGCCACGAGATGCTCGCGCGGAGCGACGCGCTGCTGAGCTCGCGCGGAGTGCAGCGCCGGCAGGTGTCGCGCTCGGGAGTCGTGCAGCACTCGTCTCGCGCGTGCTTGGCGCGGTCGCGCGGTCCGCTGAGCATCGGGTACGGCCCCGAGGCGTCCGGCGTGACGCCTTCTTGCTGCGCCGTCGACTCAGGCAGAGGGTGGCCATTGTCAGGGGCACCCGGGAGGAGGTGCACGCCCCGCCCCCTCCACTGCTGCTGGTCGTCGCCGCGGGTGCACACGCTGCAGTCCTTGCACACTTCGAGGCCGCACGTCCACACACCGCACCACGGCGCGCACGCCCCCGCCTCTGCTGGCGACGGCGTGTCGGACCGTCGCGCGCCTCCCAGTTCTCGCCCGTGCTGGCGTCGGAGCTCCTCCGTCGAGGGCGTGACGTGGAGGTTGGACCGGACGGCGGAGAGGAGGGCGGTCCCCATCGAGCAGGCCACCAGCCACTTGAGCAGCCGCCGCACGTCGATGCTGACCGTGGTGGTGGTGACACTGTCTTGCATCAGCGGCCGCCGCTGGATCACGATGTTGAGCGAGCGGCGAGGAGGAGAGGCGTCGCTCAGCCGCACCTCCTTCATATCCTCCAGCCCGTCGTCCGGATCCTCGGTCGCGACCGCCTCGCGGTCCATGCGGATGCTGATGCGGGGCAGGTACGGCCCGCCGCCGCCGGCATTGGCCGCACTCGTGCTCGTCACCCGCAGCAGGCTCTGCCTCCGAGGGGCCTTTGTGCGGCGGGCGGGCGGCTCGTCGGCGCCGGCGTCGCCGGCCGAGTGCGCGGTGCTCGACGACCTGCGCCTCAGGGATTCGCCATCGTCGGTGCTGGAAGGCGCCTTCGACATGGCCATCTGATCAGTCGGGAGGTGGGACGGACGAGTTCGGCCTTCTCTGCTTGTACGTACGTACTTTTAGCTTACTGGGAGAAAAGAGAGAGGGGGTTGTGCTCTCTAGGCCCCTAGGGGCCCTACGCGCGGCGTGAGAGCTCGGAAGCGAGCTTAGCACGGCGATCGAGGAAGTACGTACTGGGAGAGTAAAAGTTCCGCCGCATATGGCGCTGCCTTGGCTGCTCGCAGCCTTGGCGGCCGCGGTCGACCCGAATGGACCCACATTCGCACCGCCTCACCGCCCGTCCCGTCCAGCTTCGCAGTGCCTTGCTGATGAGCCAAGTCGCGCTCCTCATCTCGCTTGCCTTCAACCAGTGCAGCGTTTGTCCGACAAATACCAGACAAATGCGACTCGACCAGTTTTGCCCTCTGCCAGTGGCGCAGCCGCTCAAGAGCCCGACGGCAGTCGACTGGCCTCCAGTTCGAAACCCGACTCGCGCGCTGGCTCGCCAGAGCCCTCGCCTGAGCCCTCGCCTGAGCCCTCGCCTGAGCCCTCGCCTGAGCCCTCGCCTGAGCCCTCGCCTGAGCCATCGCCTGAGCCATCGCCCAGAGCCTCAGAGCTCCCACCTCTCCTTTTGGACCAGCCGCCTTGTGCTGCGCAGCAACCTTGTGACCGCGCAGCCAACACCACCACCGCCGCCAACTGGACTACCATCATCTCGTGGACGCCCCTCAACCAGGACACAGGGGGTCATGTGCCTGCGGGTGAGGACGCCGATGATCCCAAAGGATGCGAGGTCGTCCCTCGTGGCGGCCCTAACCTGTCGTCCTGCCAACACGCCCTCGATCTGTTCCGTCCCGAGACCGTCATCTCTTACGACATTCTTTACGACATATCTCACATCATCGTCAACCCGTACACCGCTCAACTCTGCGTCGCCGCCTTCAGCTCCAGACCAGCCATCACCCTCGCCGCGTTACTACCTGGGGTCTGGGCCGCCGGCAACGGGAAGAAGAAGAAGGAGCCGCCCGTCTATGCTCTTTATATCCCTCGACTCGGACGCGGCATCTTCAGCTGCTGGGATCTCTGCGCTGCACATGGGGCAATCGGCGGCAGCGGAGCGATCCACAAAAAGTACGGTGAAGACAATGGGGGCGTCCCGGCAGCGCTTCAACACATCAACCTACACGTGCCGCTCCCTGCCGGCTTCCCGGTTGCACTTGACCACTGGTACCCCTTCAACGGCGATCCCGTGCCAGCGACCGAAGCGGCGGCCGCCAACCCCACCCTCCTCACGCCCGGTGCCCTCGGTACCGCCACCGCCGACGCCACCGCCACCGCCGCCGCAGCCGCCACCGCAGCCGCAGCCACGCCCCCCACCGCGCCTCCCTCCGCTGACACCGCGCCCCCGCCAGCCAACCCGAGCCCAACTCCCGCGCACGGTACCGCCGGCCCCAGCTGCAGCTCCGACAACGGCCCGACCTCGGCGGCCGACTCCTCCTCCGACGGCGACTGCACACTCCCTCCCAAGAAACGAAAGATCTCGCCGGGAGGATGTGCGCCGCGCTTCGGTTGCAACTTCTACGGAGGCGCCTTCACGGGCCTCGCCCTCGCCACCGCCGCGCCCACGCCGAGCGCCGCCACCACCCGCGCAGTCGCCCAACCCCTCGCCCGACTGCAACTCGACAGCGCCGGCGCCCACATCGATTACGTCGCGACGGCAGCCTCGCCTACGCAGGCAGGCGCCCTCGCACGCCCCGAGTACATGCCCGCGCAGGGCGGCGCTTTTCCAGGCCCGTGGCATATCTTCAGCGTTACCATCTACGCCACGCCTGGAACCGCCAACACCCGCACCCGGTCCGACCGCTCCGACGACGAATCAGAGTCAGGCAACAACGACAGTCGCCACGGCGGGCCAAACGACGCACGACGGGGTTCGAAGGAGCCTCGCCTCTACTACGACAGCTGCTGTGCTGCTCCCGACGTGGCAGACACCCGCCGGAAACGGGCGGTGCCCACGGTGCCCACCTCCGTCGACGAGGCAACCAGGGCGCTCATCACCGCCGAGTCCGAGGAGGAACAGCTCGAGGCCGGCCTGGTTCTGCGCTGCCTGGAGGACGGACACGACCCAAGCCTCCGAGCCGCCGGCACCGCCGCCCCACCGCCCACACTGCCGCCGCCACCGCCACCAGTGCTATCCCCCGGTACCGTCTACCTCAACGACGCACCGCCCACGTTGCCGCCTGCACCCGCCACGTCGCCAAAGTCTCCACCCCCGGAGGCAACCCCGGCTCCGTTGGAGACAAGTTCGCCTTAAGGAAAAAAGAAATGGGCCACCCCCGATCGCAGCACTTCGTGTTGGCCAGTCGAGAAATTGAGAGTGTGACTAGGAGGGTGGGACGCTGGGGATTCTCAAAGGGATACCCTTGGAATGGCCGGATCCAGCCTTAAAAGTACGAGATCGCGCGCGCTTCGCGCGCTGCACCGCCTATTCTCCGCGGCTGTGTGACGACGCGTGCCGTGTACCAGGAGAGAGTTGGGCGCGCGCGGCGCGACGGCGCCCGCGAGGGAAGGCGCGGGTGCAGCGGCCGCCGGCGGCCGTGCCGCCCGCCAGCCGGCGCAGCAGCGGCCAGCGCAGCGGCCGCCGGCGCAGCAGCCAGATCAGCCGGTGCGCGCCTTGCGAGGCGAGTACTGCCGCCCGGCAGCCTTGAGGCGGCCGGGCGGCAGTACTCGTTCGAACTTTGCGAGCCGTGCGCGCGCCGAGGCGCGCGCGGCGCGCGCCCGCCCGGCTGCCAGTAGGAGGCGGCGCAATATGGCCTATAGTACAGCCCTTAGGAGGAGGAAGAGGCTGGCTGGCAGTGCTGTATGCCGCCGAGGGGCAGTTTTGGGGTGCTGACCCACGCCCAGGGGGCTGCAGAAGGCGTCCGCAGCCGGGACAACCCGCCCCCCCAGCCGAGGCCGGTCGAAGCCCACTTGAGTGCAGCCATGAGGAGTCCTCTTGGTGCTCCTGGCGGCCGTTGGAATGGCGAGCGCGCGCCGATGGGGGGGGGGGGTCTTGCTTGCTCCACACCGAGCGCCATCGGTCCGGACCGGTGCACTCAATGAGGGTCGGCCTGCACAAGGTCTGTGCCGCGGGCGCTCGGCGCCAAGTGCAGTGTCACGCTCGCGCTGGAGCGGGTCACAATGGGAAACCCTCGTTTCCTATTGAACTCGGTCCCCCAACGGAAGAGGCCTCGCTCCTATTGGAACTGGCCAACATCGGATTTGCCTCGTGCGTCCCTTTTTGAGTCGCAAAGCTATTTTCTTTTGGGTCCTGTGGGCACCCTAGCCCTGTGGGCACCCTAGCAAACAAAGACATGCATGGGCTCTATGGCTCAGACTGGACTCCTCTTGGTCCCTTCTGATGCCCTAGGCCACACCTGGGCCTTACCTGGGGTTCTGGGGGCCGGCCAGGGTTTGCCTCCCAAAAGGGGCCGACCAAGAATAAAAAAACAAAAATGACGCCCCGGTGCCGCGGACTGGAACGCGCGCCAGGGGAATGGCGGCCAAAGCGCGGCTCGAGGCGCTAGAGGCAAAGCTCCAGGCCCTGTACGCAAAGGGTGGCGAAAAGAACGAGTATGTCGGCGGGTTTGGCGGCGGCCACCTGCACGCGGAGTCGTTCGAGGCGGTGCAGGCGCACGAGGAGGAGCGACGGAGGCTGGCTGCGGAGGTGAAGGAGGCGCGTGCCGAGATGAAGCGCGAACGCGCATCGCTCAAGGAACGCGCCGCTGGGACGCACGATGCGGGCGTTTGGACCTCGTCGCTGCTGCGAGGCGATGAGCGCTTCACCTCGACGGACGGTGAGCTAGAGCGCGACCTGGCGCAGGCCACATATGGTCTCGTCTCCGCCGCAGACTTCCGTCAGAAGAAGGAGGAGGTGGAGGCGGCGCACGCACAGCGCGAAGAGGCGGCCGCCGCGGCGCTCGAGCTTAAGCGAGCGGCTGAGGCTGCGGAGCGCAAAGAGCGCAAGAAGCAGAAGCGCAAGGCGCAGGCGAGCAAACTGTCGTTCGAAGACGAGGATGGGGACGGATGAGCGGCTCGTGGTTCCGCGCGGTATACTTTACATCTGTACTGTACTACTCTCGCCGTCGTGCTCTCATCACCGCGAGCCACCGCGCTGTGAAGGGTGACGTCAACACCGTGCGAGGGGGGGCGGGGGGGGGTTCACCTCAGGTTTCCTCACAGATCGGCTCAACAGAGTGAGTAGAGAGAGTAGAGGAGTCGGCGACGCTCGGACTGCTCTGGGGTCTCTCTGTGCCTAGCTCTCTCCTCTCTGCCGCGCGGGCAGCGCGTGCGATTTTTCACCACCCATTGCGCCACCACGTTGCCGGCGCACGAGATGGCAGGAACGGCAACCGCTGGTGGGGTCCGTTCGGACTAGTACATGTAACACGTTCTGCCAGTACATGTGCACGGCGGAGGAGACGACGCGGTCGTGCCGACATACTGCTTCGAGATCAAGGAGGTGATTGGCATGCGCTTCGCCGACCCCGCTGAGCGGCCCTCGGGAAGAAGCGGCGCAATGAGCTGGCCGCGGCGGAGACGTCGCTGTGCTACCTCACCCAGGCAAAATTGGAGAGGACCAGAATGACGACGGCTTCATTGATACGCGCTGGGCCGAGCTCGTGGAGCTGTAAAGGTACGACAACTGCGGCAAGCAGAACCTGAACCGGGCACTCAAGGCGTACCGCACGGCGGAGAAAAAGGCGGCGAACGAAGCCATTGTCGGCTTTGAAGAGGATGAGGGAGGACTGATGAGCCGCGTCACTGGGTCCCTGTGCCTGTCTGCTGCTAGAGAGAGTTACAGAGAGAGGCTTCGGGTCTCAGCGCCTCAGGCGGGCCCCCAGTGGCCGGTGTTCTGAACGTTCTAAGAATTCTTAAGATACAAGCCTCTCTCACAGCACACTGGCACGACAAGGGCGCAGACTGGCGCGGACTGGCACACACACAGGCTCACGTTCTAAGAACGCATTCCGAGCCTCGCCATTCTCGCTGATCATTCCCGTTACCTTGCCAAGTCAGGGAATGGGGCGTGTGGGCGCCGCGCCCGCGGGGCCGGCCCCCCGCCGCCTCGCCCTCGCGCTCGGCCCTCGAGCCTCGTGTGCCTCGAGCCTCGGCCTCGGCGCCTCGCGCCTCGGGCGCCCCGGCGCCTCGCTCGCTCGCCCTAACCATTGTTTGGATACAAAATGCGGTTTGGCGCCGACGGAGGACCGCCCTCTCCACACCACCCTCGCCCAGGGATCTACAATGCTGTCTTAAGGTCCGACCTGCGCGCTGCGGGCACCGCCTGCGCTCGGCACCGGCCACCGGCTCGGTATACAAAATCTGCCCGCGGGCTGTCGATGTGTTTTCTGTTGGGGTATCACCTGGCGAGGCACTCCCACGCCTCACGGGGTCCCCCCTTGCCCGGGGGGGCGAGGGAACCCGAGAGCTGGGGCGAGCCTCGGCGAGACTGCGTCAGCTGTTTTCACAGCAGGCTGGAAGTTGTCGAGTACCTCGCCAGGGTATCACCGAGGACTGGAGTCGGAGCTCGCTGGGCCCCGCGTAGCTGTTGAGCGCTGTGGAGGTCTTTCGACACCGATATCGTTCAAGCCCAATGCCATTTTTGCTAGCTGCTGCGACCGCCCTGAGCCTCGCGCCGGCTATCACGCACACCCATCGCGCCTCGTACGCTCCTCGCCACGATGCGCTGTCGCCCGGACAACGCCCGGACACGCCACGCATGGCGGTTGCCGCCGCCCCGGCACCGCTCGTGGCCGCAGCCACCAACACAGAGCTCAAGATGCAGATCATGCAGCTTGCGGCGGCGCTGGACCGCGGTCAGGCCTACAACCCGACCAGCTCGGGCGCGTACGCGGAGCGCATGGAGATCATGGACGGGCTGCTCCAGCAGCTCGTCGCCTCCAGCCCGCCGCTGCCCACGGCGCTCTCGGAGCTCGACGGCGAGTGGGAGCTCGTGTTCACGTCGGTTGCGCACGGGATCTTCCGCTCCAGCCCATTCTTCCTGGCGATTCGCGAGGCGTATGCGCGCGACGGCGAGCCCGACAAGGCGGAGCTCTTCTTCAAGCTGCACGAGCTGCAGACCTGCTCGTGGGGCATCTCTAAGATTGGCCGCGTCGCGCAGCTCATCGACTCGAGCAAGGGTTACCTGTACTCCGAGTTCGACACGAACCTCCTCTCGCTGACGACGATCCCGGCCTGCGACACCCGGAAGTCGCCGCCTCCCTCTCCCGCCTCCTCACTCCGCCTCCTCACGGGCAGGTGATTGGCTTCTGGAAGCTGCTGCCCACGTTTGGAGGCGGTCGCGGCGATCCTGGCTCGAGCGCGAGGGCCCTTCCCTGCACCTTTCCAGGCCCTCCCCGTAGGCTGCGTCATCACGGCGAGCAAGGTCGAGCTGCAGGGCGACCGCCTCGCGATGGAAGTCGACTACACGACCTCCCGCCCCGTGCCAGGGCTGAGCGGGCTCCGCCCGCTGCCCGGCGGCGCGGGTAAATGGATCGCCGAGCAGATCTGGAACCTGAGGGTGCCGGTGGGTGCTGTCTGGAAGTTGCTGCCGTGGAACAAGGGCCTGGCGCCCACGTGCGCCGTCAAGCTCGTCTACCACGACGGCGACATGCGCATCGTCGAGGAGGACGGCGGCTCGCTATTCGTTTATATGCGGCCGGTCGCGCCACGCCCGATTGACGGGCCGCAGTTCAAGTAGCGGGGGCGTGGCGGGTGCACGGTTTGTCCAGTGTGCAGTGACAGCGTCGAGTGGAGCGGAGTGCGCATAGGCCATAGCGACATACAGGCCATAGGCATTATCTAGCGGCGCGGCGAGCCGCGCGCGGGCGCTGACGTCGGAGCCCTGTGGCGCGCGGATAGTATTGAGTACCCTCACAGTTCAGTAAACAAACACATGGCCCCAGGGTGTATATACAAAAAGACACCGATTTTTTCGTAGCACGTATCTAGATAGCAGCGTGTTTTTGCCGGGTGCCAGATCGGTACTTGGTGCGTCTCGGCGGGTCGTCTGCTTTTTGGCAATGGCCCTTCACGACCCTCTCTTCCTCTTGCAGTCCTTGCACTCCATCTTGTAGTTCTCTGGGAAGCTGTCCTTGAACGCGTACTTCGGCACGGCGCCCGAATGGGCGGGAAAGCTGCCAAGTGCTCCGCCATCGCCATTGAGAACGCCGAGCGACCACTGGCGGGCGGCAGGCGGCAGCTGCGCCATGCCCTGCAGCGAGCTCGCGTCGAATCCCGAAAGCGCAGGCTCTCGTCGCAGCGTGTCCAGGAAGGACTTGGCGCTCCGCATTCGCAACAGCACCTTGCTGTCCGCCTCGCCATTGTGCTTGGGCACGACGACGACCAGCCGCGGCTCGCCCTTCTCGATGGGCTTCTCGTCGATATGGCAACTGCCCTGGCCCGAGGGCGCGAGGTCGACGATGAGGCAGCGGCGCACAAAGCACGGCAGGTGGACCGGATACACATTCAGATGTCGACCGAGCTTGACCTGAACAACGCGGCTGCCATCGCAAGCCAGCGCAGGGAGGCAGCGATCACAGCCGCCGCAGCCGCCGCAGCCAAAGGGCATGTCCGAGAACGGGTAGCCTTGCGGGATGCTCGACTTGTCGCGCTTCTGGTCGAGCCAGGCGTACAGTCCGCACTCGGCGATGCAGACGTGGCAGAACGCGTCATTCGGGAGCTGACCCTTGCGCTTGCCGCTCGGCGTCTGCGGCGGTGGCGAACTGTACAACGTCGGGTTAAGGCTCAGCCGTTTGCCGAACATCATCTGTCTTTGGCGCCGGCGGCGAGAGCCCGGAGGTGGGCTCGTCGAGGAAGACGAGGAGGGCTCCTGGCCAGCAGTCGCGCGCGCCAAGCTTCCCTCCCGCAGCAAGGAGCCCGAACCCTACTGTGTGAATACGTTTTCCACGTATTCCAAATGACCTCCCAGAGGCCTGTATTCCACCCGTATTCCACCCGTATTCCACGTATTCCATGGAATACGCCGTATTCCAAGCTCCAAAAATGGACGTATTCCGTTTAAAATTTTCTTCGCCCCTTCGACGTGGAACTGTCCGAGGTTATCTTTCGGGACAACAATGCCAGCATGGACGTGGCGGCGCAGGTGTACGGCTACAAAACCACGCCTCTCATTTCCAACCTCGCCGCGACGCTGACCCTCCCGCGCGACATCGCCGACACGGCCATACTCGTCCACGGAGCTGTCTATCTGCAGGAGTGGCCGAGGCCCGGCTGCCCGCGAGCCGCGCGGAACGCATACCCGCAGAAGATGCTCAGCGCGAACGCAAACACCTCTCTCTCCCTCCTCGTCTCGGACTTCGGCAACGGTGGCATCGACAGGCTCCTCGCGAGCTTGCTTTTGGCAGAGGAGCATCTCGCGCACCCATCGTGCGCGGGCTCCTCCCTCCCGTTCAGCCGCATCGTCGTGAGCACTCACGACAAGGCATCGGCGGCAAAGGTGACGCGATCGTTTTCGGCAGCCGGTCCGAGTGGTCACCACTTCCGGCTTTGCCCCAGCGCTCTCCGGTTCACCGGCAACCAACACGGTTTGGGCATCTGCGACGACTCCTCTCGTTTCGGTGTCCCTGTGGAGGTGGAGGTGCGCGACACGAGGCAGTCGGCGTGGTGGGACATCTGCAGGGCGAACATCAGCACAGAGTGGTTCATGCAAGTGACATCCGATTTCACACTCGTGAGAAATTTCAAGCTGCCCGTCGACACAGACACGACGGCGACCCAGCTGCTCCCAGTCAACCCCTTTCTGGACTTCGACTCCCAGTACTGTGGCCGCGAATGCCGTGAGGAGGTGGAGCGCGTGCGTGCGGCCATTCTGCCGACCGCGAACAGGCATTACTTGCAGGCGCACACCGTCTACCGCACCGACATAACCTCCGAGTTCTGCGACGCGCTAGAGGCGGCCAACACGCGCCTGCTGGATCCTGTCGACCCGACGCCCACCGCGTATTTCGCCTACATGCAGCGGGTCATCGGAGACTTACCGTCTCCGTTCTCACCGCCACCCTCACCGGCGCCACCATCTCCGCCGCCGCCGCCTCCTCCTCCCTGGCCATTCGGCTCGTCATCGCTCGCCGTACCACCGCGCATGCCGTCTCCGCCACCTGCCCTACCGTCCCAATCCGAGCCGTTGTGCGCGGGCCAGCCGGACCCGCCGCGGTGCGACCTCAAAGTGGTCAGATCGGCATGCTCACGCCAGGATGTCGTCGGGAGGCACTTTCGTCGTGTCTGCAGGCTGGCGTGCAACACTTGCGCTCCCGAGGAGTTTCAGATTGGCGAGAGCACCCGCGATCGGTGGTCGGCGCTTTGGACGTACCACAGTCGCGACGACGGCACCGTCTACATGCTGTACGATCAGCTGCGCTACTTCCTCGTCAAGGGACTTGTTGGCTCCGCGTCGCCCCCGCCGTGCGAGGACTCGGCCGACTATACCGCTTGCCCGTGCCGTTTCCCTTTCTTCCACGACAACGAGTACCGCACGGAGTGCGCCATCATGGGGGAGAGCCCATACCTGACCTGCCCGACCTCGCTTCCTAATGTGCGCCCCTCGCCCTTGCAACAGCCCTCCCGCCCCTCGTCCTCTCACGCCCCCCTCTCGTCTGGTAGACCCTCGAGCACTCGCCGGAGGCTGGTGACTGGCGCTTCTGCACGCAAGCGGATTTGACGGGGGAGGAGGAGAGGGCGGGGGAGCATGGGGGGGAGGAGGAGGAGAGGAATGGCGCGGTGATGAGGCAGCTGAGAGAGGCGGCTCGCTGGGAGTCGAGTGGGGTGCTGCAAAGGCTCCTTGCTCCACCTCATACAAAACGCCACGTGCGACGGCTGAACAACGAGTCAAGCCCTATCGTGAGCTGGTCGCCCTCCCCGCCGCCGCTCATCATCCTGGAGATACCAGAGAGCGAATCGCCTAGTCCACCGCCTCCAAGCCCACCTCCACCCTCGCCGCCGCCGCCCTCGCCGCCGCCGCCCTCGTTACCTCCGCCACCCTCGCCACCGCCCTCACCGCCGCCGCCCTCACCACCACCTCCACCCTCGCCGCCGCTGCCCCCGCCCCCAAGCCCGCCGCCCCCGAGTCCACCGCCACCCTCGCCGCCGCCCCCGACCCCGCCGCCACCCTCGCCGCCTCCGCCGCCCTGCGTCTGCTCGCCCTACTACGACCTGGAGCGCGGCCTCGCAAGCTCGCTCACCTTCTTGAACAACACCAACGCGCTCTTTTACACCCTCCAGACCAGCTCCGCCTGGCCGCTCAGCCTCCCCGTGTACGACCCGGCGTGGGGCTGCGCCTGCGAGAGCGCCGAGGACCGCCCCGTCTGGCTCGCCGCCCTCGACCTGTGCTTTTGGGTGGACAGCATCAACGCGACGCAGCGAGAAGCACTCTTTGGCGGCTCGGGGCAGCTGCAGCAGGCGTACGAGCGCGCCTGCGCCGCCTTCGCGCCGGGCGAGCAGGTCAACGAGTACTACCACCACGTCCGCCTGTGCGCCACGCCCGCTTTTGTGCGCGACCTCTACTACCTCGCCAGCAAGGAGTACTGCGTGCCCGACGAAGCCAACAGCTTCCAGCTCTACCCACGCCTCGCCCGCGACGGCGCCTTGATGTGCGGCACCGACATCGGCCCGGTCGGGACCACGCAGAGCAACGAGGAGGCGGAGTGCCCCTGCAATATCTTCTTCGACTACGACGCGCTGGCTAACTCCTCGTTGACCGCGCTCGACAGCGTCAGCACCTTCTACGCCGTGGTCGGCCAGCCCAACAGCTCGTGGCCGGTGCGGCGGCCACGCACGCGCGACGGCGAGTGCGCGTGCGACGACCCCGACTTCCGGCCGGTGTGGCTGGCGCCGATCGACATGTGCGACCACTACGCCCGCCAGCCGCCCGAGGTGCAGGCGCTGCTCCTGCCGCCCGACCCAGAGGCGCAGGCGGTGTACGAGAGGGCGTGCCTGGGGTTGTCGAGAGAGGAGCAGAACCGCGACTTCATGCACGTCAAGTTCTGCGCGGTCCGCACGTTCATCACCGACATCTTCTACGAGCACGACTACTGCCAGAGGCCCGACGAGCTCGGCCAGCTGATTCCGAGGACTGCGCCAGACGGGCTGCTCTTCTGCCAGGGTCTCATACCCTCGCCGTTGCCGCCGCCGCCCTCGCCGCCGCTGCCCTCGTTACCTCCTCCACCCTCGCCGCCACCGCCCTCGTTACCTCCACCCTCATCGCCACCGCCCTCGCCGCCGCCGCCCTCGCCGCCGCCGCCCTCGTTACCTCCACCCTCATCGCCACCGCCCTCGCCGCCGCCGCCCTCGCCGCCACCGCCCTCGTTACCTCCACCCTCATCGCCACCGCCCTCGCCGCCGCCCCCCTCGTTCCCACCTTCACCCTCGCCGCCACCGCCCTCACCGCCGCCCCCCTCACCGCCACTGCCCTCGCCGCCTTCGCCCTCGTAACAACCTCCACCATCGCCGCCACCGCCAT